>NC_141155.1:120471152-120622760 GCF_053477565.2 Lygodium microphyllum
TGGCAAAGCTAAGGATATGATGAAGCACTATACTAACATGATCACTAAAAAATATAGAAAAATAATTGTTGTTGTCATTTTCCTTAAGAAGGAGAAAATTTTGATAGAGAGTCGATGCCCTCAAGAGGGTACCCCCTCAAGATTCAATTCTAAGTGGTGTGGTGGTCAACATTTTCCTAGGAATTGTCCAAATGTTAAATGTGACATGCAAAAAGTTCAATCACTTAGCTAGTACCTATTCGAGTAAGATTAGCTCTTTGCAACAAGGAAGTAAATAGCTAGGTCTAATCAACCATTGAGCACAATGAAATAGTCTCTAGAAAGATGAGAGACCGAAACAAATATTGCAAACAAGGAAGGCTATTGTAGAAGAGCTACCTACTGGTAGTAGAATAAGCCTTATTGAAGTTGTACATGTCAATGGCACTAAAGTGTCTAATTTATCAATCACTACAAAGAGGTCAAAAGGGTAAAGATGGTGACAAAGATAAGGTAAAATGTCTCGTGGGAAACCTTAAACAAGATGATAAGGGGATGTAAGTCCTTAGTCGTGACATGGAAGGTGGACCTCTAAAAGCCGTTGATGGTAAAGATAATACCAAGAAGGGTAAGAAATCACCAAAGAAGAAGGAAAAAGCCAAGAAAGAGACACTAAAGCATGTTTAAGGACCAAAGGAGAGAATGGTTTGGTAGGAGAAGAGAGCTACTGTTAACTATCATGAATTTGATTTGGCAAGTTGTCTTTGTGAAGTTAAGCCAGATGTAAATCTCTTGTAGTTTATTAAGTTGTCTCTAGGAGAGTGTAAAGGGTTGAAGAAGATTTTTCATAAGAGGTATATTGTGGAGCCCTTGGGCATAGCATGGTTAGGAGATGACTGGTTTGAGCGTGCTGAAAAGCATTGTCCAAGGGTAGCATCGTATGTTGATGGAATATTAGTGGATCATGCTATTGTAGACACAGGATCCTTCATCAACATTATGAGTTCCGAATTGATCGAGAGGTTAGTGTTAGAGATCTGAAGAGATGCATCCACAATTCTCCGAATGGCTAATGATAGTTTAAGACAACTCGCAGGTTGCATCACTAAAATTCATGTGACTATTACCAATGTGAAATGCATTCTAGATTTTAGGGTGATCATGTTTGTAGAGCAGCCCAGCTATCAAGTATTGTTAGGCAGACCATGGATCTTACAAGCAGACTATCAAGTTGATATACCCGTTGGTTGGTTGATCTTTGGCAAAGGTACTAGATGTGTAGGTGTATATGCATGCCATGAATCTCCTCAAAGTGAGAGAGTTCCTTTATCCTCCATAGTGATAGATACATTGGAGGATGCAACTAGTAGTGAGACATCATCAAGTGATGAATCCAATGAGGGGACCACTACAACAAAGGATATTTATCAAGTAACTTTGAATGAGCTAATAGTAGCTTAGGAGAGGATAAGAAATGCGGATGTAATTAATTTGGATCTTGGTATGCTAAATGATTCATAGCCAATTAAATTAGGGTCCATGATTAGTAAGAAAGAAACACTACAAGGATATGGAGGTATAGCGATGGTGGTTTCTGACGCAAAATAGCGGTGCTGCTATTAGCATCACAAATGCGACGGTACTCAGACTAAAAAAATGCGGGCCGAAACTCGAGCGCATTATTTTGCATGCATACACGAAAGAGAGAGCAAAAGGGAGAGCAAACATCTTGCATTTGAGAGGGAGAGGGAGAGAAAAAGAGAAAGAGGAAGAAAGAAAGCTTCTCACTGCCACCATTTCGGTTCGCGAAGAAAAGGGGGAAGTGTACGGAGGGCGAAGAGAAGTTGCCGTCGCAAAGAGGAGCTACAAAACCCTTCTTCGAGCCTTTATAGTGAGTGCATTGTTCCTTCTTACTTTGTTTTTGTGTTTCCTCTTTCTCTTTTACTTGTTTTTGTTAAAATTCGTATGTATTGATAGAGGGAGAGGAAATGAGAGAAAAATAGAGGGAGAAAGAAAGAAAGAAAGAAAGAAAATTATATTAACGTCTTCTAAAGACCAAAACTAGCCTATGAGACAAACTGTGATACAATTGATGAGATCCAGCTATCCAAAATAAAACTGCTGAATGAGAAGCTAAAAACAACTGAAAATACGGTGCTGTGAGTGTGATAAGTGTCGTGTATGTGTATGTGTGTATGTAGCTCTGGTACTCTAGATAATGGCTACAAAAGGGGAACAAATATCGGCTGTGATAGGGGAACAATTGTCGGCTGTGATAAAGTTGTGCGATGTGTATATGTAACAGATGCAGGGAGATATACTATCCTGGGATGTAGTAGCAGTCGTCGAAGTCGCTAATAGCAGGTGATCCCTCCTGGATGCAGGATGTGGTACATTGACGGTGGAGAAAGAGCAAACTAGAGATCTGAGATCCAATGTGTCGAGTGTCGTCGGATCTCAGTCTACAGTCGATGTAGATCAAGAATCCTCCGGATCTCCTGTCGGTGTGGCTGTGGGGTTCGAAACCCACGGATCCTCGTGCGGCGTCGGGTACGCTGGTCCTCAGCCTGCTGTAGTGTGAGCCCGGAGGTCTGGCTAGAGGCTGGTACAGTAGCTCTCACTCTGTCTGTCTGAAAGAACTGTGTAATAGTCATCTGGGTGGGCCCCTCTCTGACTGGGACCCGCTGTGTGCTCTGCTCTCTAATGTGCCATGCCTCTCCCAGAAAACGGCCAAATGATCTCTGATCCATATCAGTCATACATCCCTGAAGTGAGCTGCTCAATGTGTATCTAGATCTCAACTCTGAGTATGCCGGGCATCTAAGAACAAAATGCTCCTCACTCTCCACCTCTCATCTGCAAAGGGGGGATATCCTCTCCTCCCGCGGGATGCCACTGGCTCTGCTACTCTCAATCATAGGCTGATGTGATGATACCCTGAGCTGTCCAATAAGAACTCTCAATCGATGTGGCATATAGATCTGCATATATCTCGGAATCTCTATGAATCCCTGCTCTGATATCCTCAAGAACTGTGTATAATAATGTGCCATCTTCGATGGCAGTGGCTGTGCAGGGCTGACCCATGTCCTCTGTATATAAATATGCCATATCTCCTGTCTGATGACTCTGTTCCTCTCAGAGAGAGAGAGGGTGGAGCCTGAGTATCATATAGAAGAGGTGGGAGTCTATCAATGTCCAGCCCATGTCTGTCAAGCCAAGCTCTAGTCTGTGCATACCATGATTTGGTATCCCCCGCTTGAGCCATCTCCTGAGATGCCATATATGCTCTATATTCAATGCGATCTCTGTCCATATCCTGAAATCTGTGTAGGAAGCAGACTGTCTAAAATAATGCCTCGACTAGCATGGGCGGTGTGGCAAGCTCTGCTCGCACAATGTCATGTGGGACTAAGGCCTTGCTGTGAATCAATCTAGATATCATGATCACCTGAGGTCTCTCCATCAATGTCCATACATAATCGGCAAGGCCTGGCCCCCATATAGCTGCTCCATACATCAGTGTTAGAGTGACTAGAGTATCAAAGAGCCACCCCTTGGTCACGAGCTGCCTGTGTCATCGAGAAAGTCCCTGAAGCTGCTTAAAGGTGATTCCCAAATATACATATGATCCAGTGACCTCAATACTCCCTCCTGCTGCCATGAAAATACTCTGTCTGCGTATCTGAGCTGATGTATGGAATATAAGAACCTTGGTTTTACCAAGGTTCACTGTCATGCCTCTCTGTATGCAAAAATCATCCAATGCTAATAAATGCTGCTGTAATCCCTAAGCTGAGTCTGAGACCAACACAATGTCATCTGCATATAGTAAGATATGAACTGTGGCTCCACTGAGATCTATACCTCCACCGGCTCGCTGTTGAATAAACTCTGCTATCTCATCAATGTATAGCCCAAATAGAGTCGGTGAGAGTGGTGATCCTTGCTTCACACCAATGGTGCTCACAAGGGGATCTGATATACCTCCCGGACATCTGACTCTGCCAGTAACCCGCTCATATAGTGCATAAATACCCCACATCATGTCATCATCCACCCCTAGATCAAGTAGGCGTCTGAAAAGCCTCTCTCTCGAAACCGTGTCAAAGGCTTTGCGAAAATCCACAAAGCAACAGTACAATCTCTGTTTCTTCACTCGTGTCTGGTCGATCAGACAACGGAGAGTGAAGATGTGATCTATGGTAGAAAATGCCCGTCTGAACCCTGCCTGTCCGGGTGTGCGCATGCACTCTCTCTCTGCCAGCGTGCTGAGCTCCTCCTCCATTACCGTGCCATAAAGTTTGGACAAAATTGGCCCAATCATGATGGTCCTATATGTGTTAGGATCCATAGGATCCCCTGACTTGTGGATAGGTACAATGGTGTGCTCTGTCCACCAGTCAGGGAACCCCTCAGACAATGCACGGTTGAAGAGGTGAGCAATGAGTGGAGCCAATGTGTCTCTGCCATATATAATATGCTCTGCCTGAAGATCAAACTGGTCTCGAGCGCGGCCATGCTGTAACCGTGAGATAGCATGTTTCACCATACTAGTGGTGAAAAAGGATGAAATACCTGGTCTCGGTGTACATGGTGTGGGTATCAGTGGCTGTGCGGGTACATGATATAAACTCTGTGCGTATCCATGCCATACTGCAGGGTCATGTATCGGTGTGGGTGAGCGTGGTTCTCTGATCTGCCTCCATGCCTCTGCACAATCTCTACTCATAAGAAGGTAGTATATATCCCAATATCTCTCCTCCTCCCATTCCCGCTTTTTACGACGGGTCAAGCAGTGCATGCGTCTCTGCGCCTGTCTGTGTGTGATCTCTCCTCTGGTCTCCAAATCGCGTAGCTGTCGACGTAGATCTCTGCACTCATCATCATACCTCCTGTTCTGTGGCATGGTACCGATCCGAGGGGGTGCGTGTATGTGTGATGTGGAAAACTGAGTGTAGCAGAATCATGCTGAATGCGTGTGATATCAGTGGTCAGTGTATCAAGGGGTGCGTATGGATCAAGTGATGTGATGTGCTCCTCCAGATACTATGAGTAAACATGTGAGAGCTCATGAGTGAAGTGTATGGTAGTATGCATGTGGGGTATGATATCTGCAGGTGGTGATGGTAATGAGGTGAGGAGTGAGAAACTGAGAAAGGTGTGATCGGCACCGAGTGGAAGTCTCCCAAGGCCGAAGGACTCGATAGTATGCATCCTGTCGATCGGTCCGAGCAGATAATCTATAGTACTCTCCCCCCCATGTGAAAAGCATGTAAGACCTCCTGAATATGGCCATCGTGCCATCCCGTTATAAATAACGAGATGATGCCTACTACCAAGCTCAAGTAAAATGCCCTCCATACCCTGTGGCATCTGGCCCAGTATCTATTGACTCCCTACTGATCCCCAACTCCTCAGGGTCTAATGCTCTCATGATCTCTGGCTGCTCCATATCAAAACTCTCACACTGTCGGCTCTGTGTGCGCCCGTTGAAGTCCCCCATAAGGAAGACCTCACCCAAACTAGAATACAGAATAATGTCCTCTGAGAGCTGTGAATAAGGGGAGGGGGAATCTCTGGCCTGAATATCACCCTGCGTAGTAGCATATCTAGACCCTCATGGTGAAAAGTAGCATACTGCCATATAGATCCATCTCTCATCTGATATCTGCACTCTGATCCATATGTAACTGGCCTCCTCATCTCGTCTCACTAACTGGATATGTCTCTGTATCCCCTGACGAAATAGAACTGCCACCCCTGTTGAGCCCCTAGATGTGCTCTGCCTAGTAGTAGCCCGGTATGCAGATACCCACTCAAATCCTGTAATGCGTGGGAGCCCTCTCTCTGGGCTCTCATGTGTCTCTGAGGCATATAACATCATGGTCGGGTAAAATCTCCTCAAGTCTGTCCGGTCGTGACCATAGGGAGCCGTTGCAGTTCCAAACTGCCACACGTATCGGGGTCTCCTGTACAGTCCTCTGCCTCGTCTAATAGGCCACGCCCCCCTATTTGGTGGGGCGTCCATCTATAAAAATCCGGCCATCTCGATAGAAGGCCTTACGGCCTTCTCTACGTGCTTGGAGTATCTGTGGCATGCATGCTCGTCTGTGTGCAATCTGCATCTGAGTCAAGTCCTCATCCATGAAGATGGGAGCCCCAGTCATCCCTCGGAGCAAGATCTGCTTCCGAAAGAAAGCGGCTCTGTCCTCCGGTGTGCTCATATGTAATATCAGAGCTCTGACCCTGGTAGTATCTCGTCCTGCATGCCATGCTTGAGTAAAGGGCATGCTCGTATACCCTAGTCGGGTGCATAGCCCGCGTGCGTCCTCCTTTGGAGAGGCCCCTTCGGGGAGCCCAATAATACGCACGTTCAATCTACGCGCATTCCTGAGCCTCTCCTCCTCTAAGGTATCCTGAACCCGGACTACCTCCTCCTTTTTATTTTCTTCTTGGACCTCCTTCTTAATGTTCTTCTTCACTACCTCAATCCACCCCTCCTTATTCCCTTCTAATTCTTCCTTAATGTTTGCTTTGATTTTTTCCTCCCATCCCTCTCTCGAAGCCTCAACTTCGGTTTTAATGCATACCTAGAGGTCCTCTCGGCATTCCTTCGTGATAGCCTCTCGGAGGTCCGCTTTGAAATCCGCGTCCTCTCTTGTCTCCCGTAGATGTGACACTTCCGTTTGTAGCTTGTCCAGGTCAGTTTTGAGATCCCTCTTCTCTTCCGTGAGTGTCTTCACCATCTCCTCCAATCGCCGGATCCTCTCATGGAGCCGGCGGGTTTCTTGGTTCAAGGCATTATCCGTATCCTTCTTGAAATCTTTCTTCACCTCCTTGATAGCTTGGCTAATTAGCTCCACGTTATGGAGCTCGAGCAGCGTGTCGCCTCACGGGGAAAAAGCCCCCTCGATAGACCTGTTGAATGTCAGAAAGACCACCTTCAATGAAGAAAGTTTCCCACTTTTCACCTCCTCCTGAAACTGCACATCCACAAATGCTGTCCCAGCTTGCACATTCCAGGAGCCTTCCTTCTACAATGCCTCTAAGCTTGACAATGTGTAACCCTTTGGAAGAACAGAAAGAACAAAAAAATCATGCACACTACGAATCTGAATGTATGTGACCCCAGGCTGGGCAGGCTGTTTTAGAGCATGAAAAGCGAGAGCAGAAATGCCAGATCCTCCAATGCCCAAAGATGTGAGGGAGAGGAAATGAGAGAGGACGAGGAAGAGGGAGAGGGAGAGAGAGGGAGGGAGAGGAAATGAGAGAGGGAGGGAGAGGGAGGGAGAGAAAGAGAGGGAAACATTAAACATAATAGGGAAAGAGAGAAAGAAAGGGAGGGGAAATGAGAGAGGGAGGGAGAGGGAGAGGGAGGGAGAGGAAATGAGAGAGGGAGGGAGAGGGAGAGGGAGGGACAGGAAATGGGAGAGGGAGAGGGAGGGAGAGGAAATGAGAGAGGGAGGGAGAGGAAGAGGGACGAAGAGGAAATGAGAGAGGAAAAGGAAGAGAGAAAAGGAAATGCGAGAGGGAGAGGAAGAGAGAAAACACATTAAACATGATAGGGAAAGGGAGAAAGAGAGAGAGAGGGAGAGGAAGAGAGAAAAGGAAATGAGAGAGGGAGAGGAAGAGAGAAAAAACATTAAACATAATAGGGAAAGAGAGAAAGAGAGGGAGAGGAAATGAGAGAAAGAGAGGAAGAGAGAAAAGGAAATGAGAGAGGGAGAGGAGAGCGAAAAAACATTAAACATAATAGGGAAAGAGAGAAACAGAAGGAGAGGGAGAGGGAGGGAGAGAAAATGAGAGAGGGAGAGGAAGAGGGACAGGCAGGGAGAGGAAAGAGAGGAAAACATTAAATATTGAGATGACAAGCTCAACACATGTAGACATTAATGATAGACCGCCTGGTTAGATGGGTCCACACGTCTACACTTAGCACGTCGGTGGTCATTATGACTCTCACATGGCCACTGTCTCATTACTTATTATATTCAGATTGTTACACCTTTTTACAGTTGGCATGGTTATAGCGTCAGTCAACTAGTGTAGTCGGTTATGCGTTGTTTGACTTAGTAGGTCACTTTCCTTTATGTTGTATCTTATCTATACTTTTTGTACATTGTAAAGAGTATGGAAGAAGAAGAAGAAACCAGCAAGAAAAGGTTTTGGCCTCCATCTCTCTTCTTGCCTCTTGAGTGAGCTTCTCCTTGTGCATTCTGTGTGTGTTCGGCACAGCATCTTGAGCAAGTCCCCCCACCATGCGATTTTGTTGAGATGACAAGCTCAACACATGCGGAAATTAATGATGGACCACCTGGTTAGATGGGTCCACACATCTACACTTAGCACGTCGGTGGTCATTATGAGTCTCACATGGCCATTGACTCATTGACTCATTACTTATTATATTTCGGTTGTTACACCTATTTACAACTGGCATGGTTATAGCGCCAGTCGACTAGTGTAGTCGGTTATGCATTGTTTGACTTAGTAGGCCACTTTCCTTTATGTTGTATCTTATCTATACTTTGTGTACATTGTAAAGAGTGTGGAAGAAGAAGAAGAAACCAGCAAGAAAACATTTTGGCCTCCATCTCTCTTCTTGCCTCTTGAGTGAGCGTTGTGTATTATTCTACCGCTATTTTGGCCATCCAAGGTCATTTTAGGCCCCGTTTTAGAGCCACAAGGTTGCAGACAGTAGTTCGAGATACCGTGCAATTTCAGCTGTGTCTGCTATATACAGGTGCACAAGTTACAGATTTTAGATTTGTAAGCTCAAAGGTGTTTACCAATGAATAAACACAAGGTTTATCTACAATCTAGTTGCAGATTGCATGTATTGTTGAGCAGACAGTGAAAAAGACTGTCTGGTGTATTGCTATGCACTACAGGTCTCGCAAGGGTTGCAGAAGATTTGCTTACTGTTTGGTATTAGTTTTGTGATAATGGAAGACAACAATGGAAACCCCATCATTGAGAAGCTCGACAAGAACAACTACCCTTCATGGAAGTTCCGTCTCATGAACTTTCTTATTGGAAAAGGCCTCTACGAGTTTGTGTTAGGTGAAGAAAAGGAGCTGGAGGTGAGTGATCCTCCGACTGCAGAAGAGACAAAGGCACGGAAGGAATGGAATGCAAAAGACAAAAAGGTCATGTATTGGCTGTCTTCAGTAATTGAGAATAATATACTGGGACATATCAGAAATGCAGAGAATTCATATGTAGCTTGGACCATACTTGAAAGTATGTTTTCCATAAATACAAAGGCACGAAAGATTCAACTCAAGCAAGAGTTGAATACATTGAATAAAGGGAAGATGTCTATCAATGAGTATGCACTGAAGGTAAGGAGCATTGCAGATGCCTTGGCAGCAATCGATGCAATGCCCGATGATGATAATTTGGTGTCGTCTACCTTGGGTGGACTTAACAATGAAAAGGCTTGGAAGTCTTTTGTAACTTCCGTATATGTTAGAAAGCCATTTCCAAATTTCGATGAGTTGGTCTCCCTTATGATCACTGAAAAGATCAACATGCAGAGTGAGACATCTGAAAGAAGTGGTGAACATGTCCAAGCTTTCTACTCCAGTTCAGGAAGGGGACGTGGTAGGTTCTCTTCAAGAGGTCATGGTACAAGACGTGGTAGTGACAACTAGCAAAATAGATTGAATCAGCAATTTGGCAATATGCAGGTTTCAGGAGGTCATGGTAACTTTAGAGGTAGGGGGAGCTTTAGAGGAAGAGGTGGATAGCAGAACAGAGGTTCTAACAACTTTGGTATTGTGTGTCACTACTGTGGCAAAACATGTCATATTGCAGCCCAATGTTATGCTAAGAAAGACGATATTCGTAGTGGTAAGTTATAGCAAGGAAATTATGCATTGTCTTCACGACAGAATGAAGACAAAAATGAACGTCTGTTTGTTATGCAGCATATGCTGAATGTTGTTACAGGAAAGGGAATACAAGATGATGTTTGGTATATTGATTCAAGTGCATGCAATCATATGACTAGCCATGTAGAATGGTTTGGAGAGATGCAGGATTTGAAAAATGCAGGTTATGTGCAAACGAGTGATGATTCATGCCACCCAATTTCACACATTGAAAAAGTTTCCTTATCCTTGCATGATGGTAAGACAAAGAGTCTTTCAAATGTATTACATGTGGCATCTATTACAAAGAACTTGGTGTTAGTTGGTTAGATGGTTGAGCAAGGGCTGTAAGTCAGATTTAATGCAAAGGGATGCTTTGTAGAAGACTTCAATGACAAGTACAGGTTGGTTGCAAAGGGAAGTAGAGTTGGACGTATGTTTACCCTAGATGCTAGAATTCCTACTATGAATGCTGCTATGTATGCTAAAGGAAAAGGTATTGTTACAGATATTGAAATTTGACACAAACGCATTGGACATGCAAATGTACAATGGCTGAAATTAATGCAGTCCAAAGGGTTGGTTACAGGTTTGCCTACATTTAGAGTTGCAGAATTTCATAAGGTATGTGAAGCATGTCAGTTTGGTAAGCAGGCAAGACAACCCTTTTCACATAACAGAGATGTAAGCAGAAATATCCTTGATGTTGTGCATACAGATATTTGGGAGCCTACACAAAATGTATCTCTTGGAGGTAGTTTATACTTTGTCACATTCCTTGATGATTGTTCTAGAAAGCTGTGGGTATATTTTATGAAGGAAAAGAGTAAAGCGTTTGAGCACTTTAGAACTTTCAAGGCTGCAGTTGAAAGAGAAATAGGCTTTAAAGTAAAGTGTTTGAGGTCAGATGGAGGAGGAGAGTACCTCTCGAATGAGTTCAATGATTTTTTGAGGTCTCATGGAATAAAGAGACAGTTCACATGCAGGTATACCCCACAGCAAAATGGGGTTGCAAAAAGGAAAAACAGGCATATTGCAGAAGTTGCATGCACCTTTATGGTTGAAAAGAATATGCCTAAGCATTTTTTGTCTAAGGCTATTCATACTACTGTTTATATTATGAACAGAACTCCCACAACTGTAGTTCATGGGATGACTCCTGAAGAATGCTTTACTAGCAAGAAGCTTGATGTATCACACTTGAAGGTATTTGGCTGTGTTGCATATGTTCATGTGCCAGATGAGCTACGGAAGAAGCTTGATCCAAAGGCAGAAAAATGTGTCTTTATTGGATACTCTTTAGAGTAGAAAGGGTATCGCTGTTATAACCCTGACACATGTAAGTTCAAAGTGAACAGGGATGTCATCTTTGATGAAATGAGCAGTTGGTATACATTTAGTGGTGATGCATTGGATGATGATGATGTTCATGACACTCATGTGCAGGCTTAAAAGCAAGAATCATGGACTCTTAGTGGACCAGAGACATCATCTAGTAGTCCTTGGTCTGGGAGACTAAGGAGTAGCTCTACATCTTTAGGTGCATCTAGTAGCACTACAGGTAAAGAAAAAGGAAATAATAAAGTGTTAGATGGTATTGATGGAGTTCTTAATGGAGAATCCAATGGCTCAGAGAGCTTGGATGATGAGCTTGGTATTCCTTCTGTCAGGACACCATATGTACAGAGAGCTCATAGTAATGTAAAGACTCCATTGAGTGATCCGATGGTATGCAGATCTAGCAAGGTTAGATACCCTACTAAAAGATTTGGTTTTGAAGGTTATGTAGCTCACCATTATGCTTATATGGTGAAACTAATTGAGGATGTTGAGCCCACTTGTTTTGAGGATGCTGTTGGACATACTCCTTAGGATGCAATAATGGATGAGGAGATGGCTGCATTAGAGGCCAATAAGACTTGGGATCTAGTATCATTGTCGAAGGGCAAGAAAGCTATTGGATATAAGTGGGTTTATAAGATTAAGCACAATGCAGATGGTTCTATTAGTAAGTACAAAGCTAGGTTGGTTGCAAAAGGCTATGCCCAGACTTATGGCATAGATTATGAAGAAAACTTCAGTCCAATTGCTAGGATGGCAATTGTCAGATGTGTGATTGCTTTGGCAACAGCCAAAGGTTGGAGGTTGCAGTAAATGGATGTGAAGAATACCTTCTTGCATGGTGATTTGCAAGAATAAGTGTATATGGATCAGCCAGCAGGTTATGAAGATTTAGAGCATCCCACGTATGTGTGCAGGTTGAAGAATGCACTCTATGGGCTCAAGCAAGTACCTAGAGCATGGTGTGACAAGATCAAAGAGTATCTTGTCAATATTGTCTTTTATGTTTCTGATGTTGATCACTCACTTTATGTGAGAAAGGGAGATGCAGGTTTGGTCATCATAGTCATCTATGTGGATGACTTGATTATTACAGGTGATAGTGATAGTGGGATTGCTGAAGTCAAGGACTTTTGAAGAAGAAGTTTGAGATGAAGGATTTAGGTGAGCTAAGATACTTCCTTGGCATTGAGGTAATCAGATGTGATGATGGTGGCTATTCCAAAGACACTATGGCTTGGATATATTATCCAAGTATGGTATGACAGCATGCAAACCACTTTTAGTCCCATTGGAGCAGAATGTAAAGTTGAGTGCTGATGTTGGGGATGAGATAGAAGATCCTACTATGTTCAAGAGGATAGTGGGGAGTTTGATCTACATGACCATTACAAGGCCAGACTTGAGCTACGATGTTGGTCTTGTGAGTCAGTTTATGCAAGTACCTAGAAAGCCACATTTGGATGCAGTCAGATGGATATTGAGATATGTGAAGTTCACATTACATTATGGACTTTTCAATGAGGCAGATACAGATGTACAAGTGTTTGGATACACAGATGCAAATTGAGCTTATAGTGTGTCTGATAGAAGATCTACCAGCGGATACATGTTCTCTCTTGGTAGTACGGCAGCTACTTGGAGCAGATTGGGCTGGTAGTATGTCTAATAGAAGATCTACCAGCGGATACATATTCTCTCTTGGTAGTACAGTAGTTACTTGGAGCAGCAAAAAAAAAATCTACAGCTTCTTTGTCGAGTACAGAGGCTGAGTATAGAGGTGCTGCTGTTGCAGCATGTGAGGTAGTATGGCTGCAAAAGTTATTGGCTAATTTAGATGTGCAAGTGGAAGATCCAGTTGTCATTTATTGTGACAACATGAGCAGTATATAGTTGGCTAGGAACCTTGTGTTCCATGCTAGGACAAAACATATTGAGGTACACTACCACTTTGTGAGAGAGAAGGTACTAGCAGGTGAGATTGACTTGGTGTATGTTAGCACACAGGATCAAATAGCTGACATCTTCACGAAGGCATTGGGTACAGAGAAGCTTCAAAAGTTTTGAAGCTTACTTGGAGTTGCAGAGATGCCGTTGAGCTTGAGGGGGAGTGTTGAGATGACAAGCTCAACACATGCGGACATTAATGATGGACCGCCTGCTTAGATGGGTCCACACATCTACACTTAGCACGTCGGTGATCATTATGACTCTCACATGGCCACTGACTCATTACTTATTATATTCAGGTTGTTACACCTATTTACAACTGGCATGGTTATAGTGCCAGTCGACTAGTATAGTCGGTTATTCATTGTTTGACTTAGTAGGCCACTTTCCTTTATGTTGTATCTTATCTATACTTTGTGTACATTGTAGAGAGTGTGGAAGAAGAAGAAGAAACCAGCAAGAAAACGTTTTGGCCTCCATCTCTCTTCTTGCCTCTTGAGTGAGCTTCTACTTGTGCATTATGTGTGTTCCGCGCAGCATCTTGAGCAAGTCCCCCCACCATGTGATTCTTGACATTAAACATAATAGGGAAAGAGAGAGGGAGAGAAAGAGAGGGTGAGGGTAAGGGTGAGGGTGAGGGTGAGGGAGGGAGAGGAAATGAGAGAGGGAGAGGAAGGAAAAAACATTAAACATAATAGGGAATGAAAGAAAGAGAGGGAGAGGGAGAGGGAGGGAGAGGAAATGAGAGAGGGAGAGGAAGAGGGACAGGGAGGGAGAGGAAATAGAGGAAAACATTAAACATAATAGGGAAAGAGAGAGTGAGAGAAAGATAGGAAAAACATTAAACATAATGTTAGATATGATCAATGCCCCACCCTCATTAGGTGTCACCAATGATCCATGGTGCTCAAAGTTGTAAAGTCCTCCACTATGAGAAGAAGCCAAATATGAGCCCGGACATTGGTTGAGTCCTGACTTGTATATTAGATGAGGTCTATGTGACCGGATGGCAAAAAGGGGTCTAATCTTTGGGTTAGACGGAGTGGTTAAGCTGGTAGCAACTCGAGGCGCATTGCATCGAGTTGCGGGGTAAGGGAGTTAAAAGGGGCCCCTGGCCGACTAGTGGAGGCTCATATGGTAGGTCGGTCAGGCCAATATAATAGCCTTTGCGGGCTATAAAAGCTAAACCCCTTCACAACCATCTATCACTCATCTTTCACCCAGTCAGAGTTATTGTTCTAGCTAGCTTTAAGCTCTTCACCTATCTTCTGTCTAGATCGCCATCTAAGCTTCACATAGTGGAAGCACACGGGTGGACAAAGCCATCTTTGTATCAGTTGTTTGAAGCTAAATAATTTATTGATTCTCACTACAAGATATAGACCTTATAGCGACGTTTAAAGCGACGAAAATACAAACAACAAAATTTGCCCCCGTCGTCGCAAAAAGCGTCGTTATTGACGACGCCATAGAATCGTCGCTATATGCATCGCTATATGCATCGCTATTTGCATCACTATATGCAACGCATATAGCGACACATATAGCGACGCAACAAATAACGACGCTATATGCGTTGCGTATAGCAACGCAACCAGTAAATTTGCGACGCTTATAGCGACGCCAATAGCGACGCGAGCAGTAAATTTGTGACGCAAATAGCGACGGTAACAGAGAAAAAAAAATTGTGGCAGGGTAGCTAGCATTGTGTGCTATATGAGAGCCATACAAAATAGTTTTTGCACTGCTGCATACAAAGCGCTTGCAAACAAAAAGAATGTATACTGAAATCATAAAACTAATACATGAAATAAATACATGATTGCATAAAATGCGATTGGTACAATCATGAAACGATATCACTAATACATAGAAAATGTCTACATAGATCAGGCAACTAAAAACTAAAGGTGTGTGAGCTCTAAGGATCCAAGGGCCAGCTACAAATCCTCGTCCCCCGAAAGCTCGTCCCGCCGCAAAGGAGCATCAAATGGATTCTGCAGAAAAAGAAACAACATATCAATCCACCATACAATAATGCATTCAAATATCTCATGGTAACTACGGACAAGAAAGATGAGTGACTTACAGGGCCGCCGCGTCTATACAATCGGTCCATCAATGCCCTGAGACCGTGCCTCTCTGCATATCGAGTCTCAAGGCCTTGCGAATCGCGATTTGTAATGGAGTGCTGCAAAGAAAACAAAATGCTAACTGTTAGAAACATGATTGTCAGTACAAAGAATATCTCAAAAAAACAAATAAGAAAAACAAAAGAGAAACTTACAAAGTCCTTCAAATATGTCCTGTGGCCGCCACTCCCAAGATGATACACCGATCCGGCCTCGATTCATGCCCTCGTTGCCTCCCGCTGCTGACTCCAACGTCCTGGCGAATCTGTAGCCTCCTCCCTCAGTCAGCGCCAGTCGTCTGCATCTAACCACTCGGGCTTTGGAGCCCCACTCTTGATTGCCTTGCGTGCGTCGGATCGTCTATGTGACATGTATACACGCATGCAATCCATCATCCAGCCCGTAGAGAATCTATCTACTGCGGCTGGCACCGAGAACTCCTCGTGCAAGGATGCTACTATGTAGTCCTTGCTCCCCTCCGGTATGTTCCTCCAATGATCCAGGATTTTGTGCCGAAAAACTTGTTGGCACAACTCCCTCATGCGAGCCATCACCCTTCTCCCCTCATCATTCATGATGATGGCTCCTGACCTACTATCCACTAGGTATCCATAACCCCTAGGAGTCTACCTAAGATGGGCCCTCTCCCATCTCCGTCCACGCTCCTGGGCATATCCAGGAGACCCCTGTACATCTGGTGTACCGACGGGGGTACCCTCTCCCAGAGTGCCACTCAAAGGGGTGCCACCAAAGGGGGTGCCACCAAAAGGAGTGCCACCAAAAGGCGTGCCATCTGCCGATGGCTGCGCAAAAGCCGGAGTAACTGGAGTGGACGTCCCCACAGGTGTGACAAATCCTGGAGGTGACGCAGCTCCAGCTGAACGACGAGACGAAGACACCACGTCCGTGTCTCCACAGCAGCACCCCCTGATCCTCTTGCAGTTGCAGTCCCTCCCTCTGGCCCAAGTCGTGAGCATCGAGATCGTCTGCTCGAAGCTGAAGCATCTGATCGCGCTGAAGCAGATCTAGCAGAGCGCCCTGACGAAGAACGAGACAACTCCTGGTCTGCCATCTCTCTGAATCTCGCAAGGAAGCTGATCTGGAGACATGCGTGCCATCATGTCCTGAAACTCCTCATTGCTCATCCCTCAACTCATCCTGAAAATGTTGATACCTACACATATAAAAAATGATGTTAGAATAATCAATTTAAACTATACAAAGCACATTAATATAGATCATTTTTGAAAATTTCCTCTTAAAATGCATATCTTATCTACCTCTATGGAAGATCTAAACAACGAATTGAGTAATACAATTCTCCAAGAATGAAGTATTCTATGGTCCCATGTTAATCTCCTGACACAACTCTACATACACTCGAAGGTCGATAGACATGTCACCACAAAAGAACGAGTCTGCCTCGTTCTCAAAAAATTCTACGACTTCTGTATTTCCATCATTGTTAGCCGATGTGGGCTCCAAGCTTGCGGTGGCCTCCACCCCTTGTAATATCAACCCCTCTATTTGCATATTTTCTTCATCTATGCATGGAACATCGCTTTGATCATATACTCTCGCACCTCGAGGAGTTAAAGGTATAACATACCACCATCGAGGTTATCGGGGGTTTGGATAGAAGATTACCTGTTCACAAACACTTACAAAGCGAGTTCAAACCATTGTGACATAAACCATGTCGTATTACAATTAGCAAGCAAATGACTATTTGCACCTATTCACAATGGGTCGGCAACACAAAGGTGTCGCGCAAATCCGTCCATTTCTTTTCGGAATCTATTTCGAGAAATCTAGATGGACCTCGTCGAACTGTTGCTCCAGCTCCTCCAAGTACCACTTTGAACCACTGCACATCGAATAGTATCATGGAGAAGCTACGGTAATCCATCGTAATAATACTTTGCAAGTTCCCAAAATACTCCATCTCATCCACAACCGTATTCGGATCCATTGCTTGTCGCCGGCTCTCTTGCTCAAACCTTGCCATGACACCATAGTCCATTGTGGAGCGCATTTTGTCAATACGCTCCACCTGAAAATGCCATCCGCACGACCACGCTTCACTATATATTTTGTACTGTACATTGAAACACTCAAATTAGATGTAGCAAGCAAATTTAGATACGACATATTCTAAACCCCTCATTACCTTTGGACTACATCCCCTCGAGAACTCCCACTCCTCCATTGAGACCTCTGTCCTTTCGCTGGATGCTGCGGTCAAGGCTCCATACAACCATCGTGTTGACATAAACCGTGGCATCTCCTCCATGCCTTCGGGATATCGAATTGGTCGGTGATGCGTACTGCGTCGGAATTCAGCTCGCGCTTCCTCTCAATCTTGCCTTGCAATCTGGTACTTGGCGAGCCACGTCTCCATGGAGGCATGGTGCAACATACAAAAGCAATTCACCTTCTCTTCCATTGAGGCATCCATTCTTTTTTCTACCCCGTTTCCAACCACCACATCTCCAGTCAGTCTATCATCGTCCTTCAGCGTCCATAGCATTTCATTGTCTAGTTCCACCGTTGGTAGCCATTGTGAGATATGCACTAACGCCTCTGACACCAACCAACCTTCCACCATGCTACCTTCTGGACGAGCTCGTTGTTGCATAAAGCCTTTCAGGGTTTTCATGAAGCGCTCCAGGAAGAACATCCATCGCATATGGATAGGTCCACAAGATGCACAAGAAGGTGAACTTGTATCGTGAGCATGCTAGTGGGCAGGTATTTCTCAAAGAGACAGACCGTCTCAACTGCTCCCCGCCTTGCGGATTCAATAGAGGACGTCTTAATCTCTTTCTGTGAGATCCATTGCACCAAAGTTGGCAACTTGTAAATGGCCCCGCGAATTTCTGGAGTAAGGCATCCCGCGATCACGATCGGTAGGACAAACTGCCACGAATGAGAAAGCATTATGAATAATGGTCACTTTTCAAATTTCAAAATGTCCACGCTAATTAAAATCCATTCTGTTCAGAAACCTGACATATCTTATGCCAATCATGGGATTTTAGCCCAGACATTTGGTCATCTTTAGAAAATGCGGACCTGAGAGAATGCATCATACCCATCGGAATGCGGATAGACTTGATTACTTGCTTCACAATGCACTCTTC
Source organism: Lygodium microphyllum (assembly GCF_053477565.2). Classification (NCBI taxonomy): domain Eukaryota; kingdom Viridiplantae; phylum Streptophyta; class Polypodiopsida; order Schizaeales; family Lygodiaceae; genus Lygodium; species Lygodium microphyllum. The sequence continues at coordinate 120,489,576 of NC_141155.1, forward strand.
TTTGGTAGACAAAACCCAGGGAGCGTGAGAAAGCTGCACTTCCCCTTCAACACTCGACTGCAACCAAAGCGCCTCCATCTTACCTACCTCCTTTAAATCCATTCGTGACCCTATAGTGTCTCTCTTTCCTGTGATGCGAAAAGTGTATGAGAACTTTTTGAGGGATGGTTTGCCCTTGCAAGTCCTGTCGATACCTGTGAGCACCACACTTTGGACATGTCTCCATAGTCTCGTATTCATCTCGAAACAATATGCAGTCGTTGATACATGCATGGATGTTATTGTAGTCCATGCCAAGCTTCCGTAAAACATGTCGTGCATCATCACGAGACTCAGGCATGGTATTTGCAGGTGGCAATATATGATATTTCAATAACCTGAAAAAAATCATAAAACTTGAAAAAATACAAATGTTTGCAATAATATTGTTTTTAAAAAAATCAATGAAGCCTGTGTGCAAGGTACTTGAATAACTCAGTCACACTCGTATCGCTCCAACCGTATTTTGCTTGCACACTTAAGAGTGCAAGCAATGTCTTCAACCGAGATACTCGGCACCCATCATATAATGGTATGGATGCTTCCTCTCTAAGCGGGTCAGATGTCTCAACATCCATGGGAATCAATGCATCGATCATTGCCTCCATCTCAGGCTCCAAGATTGTAGGCAGGTCGGAAAGGTTGTCTGTCTCCTCTGGCATTGACGATATAGATGGGCCTTGCGAGTGGTCGATTGGCTCCTGCAATCCATCCATCACACGTCCACGAACTCTTCTAATTGGCCGCAAAGGGTGCACTCCCCCTTGGGTCGAGACATCACCCCCCTGGATAGAAAATTTGCCAACAAGACCTAATATTATTGTGTATGGTTTTCAATTAGCTTGAGAGTACAATGCATGATTAATATTAACTTCAAATTACCGTTTGCTGAAAATCCACAATCGTCTGATCAATGATCTCAAATTGAAACTCGCCAAATCGTCGTGCGTATTCTATAGACAATCGGCGTTTTCGTCTAATTGCCAACTTGCATTGAGAGCAAGGACATGGGACACGCTGATTAAGATACGTCTCGCGGTCTTGAACAATAAGACCTTCTTCGTTTTCCATCTTATCTACATTACAGCAAACGAGGCTTAAATGGATAGCTTTATGGAGATGTATGTCAAGTTGCAAGTTGACCATAAATCTTGCATTGTATATAGTAGTTGAGAGATTTTCCAATGTTATATCTCGGGCTTGTATCATGCTCAAGGATTTGTTTGTCCAGGTAGATAATTATTTGTTATATCTCGGCTTTGAGTATAAGTAATCCATTTTAAAATTAATGCGTGCCATCTATGAAATTTAATAACTATAGTAATAAAATTTATTTCAATCAATTCTACTCATAGTCATAAGACCTAAGAGAAATTATCCTATACTCAATTTAAGGGTTTCTTCTTCTATAACAATAGTTTTGGGTTCATTTTGATGAAGTACCGTAATGACCATTAGCTAGGGTATCATTTTCTTTTAGTCCTTCCGTTGACTAGTTGGCATGATTTCTAATTTGGCATGCCTATAAAGTTAATACAAAAACAATGAATTATGCATATCACAATTAGATCCCCTACTTGGACATTATGAAGGAATTGACCATTTTTAAGCCATCTTAAAGAGTCACCAATGTACGTGGCCCATGGCAAAGCACATTGCATACCATTATCAATAAGTCTATTATCTTAAATTTCCTTCCCCTCCCTCTCCCTCTCTTTCTCTCCCTCTCTCTCCCTCTCCCTCCCTTTCTCTCTTTCTCTCTCATTTCCTCTCCTAAACAAGCAAAAAAAAAAGTGATTCAAACAACAAACAACCAAACCCGTCGTGAGAGAGAGAATGCACACTCTCTCTCTCACCCTCTCCCTCTCCCTCTCGTTCTCTTTCTCTCCCTCTCTCATTTCCTTCCCCTCCCTCTCCCTCTCCCTCTCTTTCTCTTTTTCTCCCTCTCCCTCTCTATCTCTCTTTCTCTCTCATTTCCTAAACAAGCAAAAAAAAAGTGATTTAAAAATCCTCCAAGCAAAAGGGAGAGGGAGAGAGACAATGCACTCTCCCTCTCTTTCTCTTTCTATCCCTCTCTCATTTCCTTCCCCTCCCTCTCCCTCTCGCTCTCTTTCTCTCTCATTTCCTCTCCTAAACAAGCAAAAAATAAAGTGATTTAAACATTAAACAAGCACAAGGGAGAGGGAGAGAGAGAATGCACTCTCCCTCCTTCTCCCTCTCTTTCTCTTTCTCTCCCTCTTTCATTTCCTCCCCCTCCCTCTCCCTCTCCCTCTCCCTCTCTTTCTCTTTCTCTTTCTCTTTCTCTCCCTCTCCCTCTCCCTCTCTTTCTCTCTTACTCTCTCGTTTCCTCTCCTAAACAAGCAAAAAAGAAAGTGATTTAAACATTAAACAAGCAAAAGGGAGAGGGAGAGAGAGAATGCACTCTCCCTCTCTTTCTCTTTCTCTTTCTCTCCCTCTCCCTCTCCCTCTCCCTCTCTTTCTCTCCCTCTCTCTCCCTCTCCCTCTCCTTCTCTTTCATTTCCTCTCCTAAACAAGCAAAAGAGAATTATTTAAACCTTGAACAAGCAAAAGAAAGAGAGAGGGAGACTCACCAATGAGATATGGCGAGCGTGGGGTGGCTTCTCTTTGCGATGAATGCTCCTCCTCTCCTTCACAAACGGTGGCGGCAGCGGCAGCGGTGGCAGCAAGTCTTCTTCCTCTTCTTCTCTCACAAAGCCTTCGCTCTCTCCCTCGCTCTCGCTCTCAAAAGTCGAAGCAAAAGAAATGAAAACCGCGCTCGGGTTTCGACCGCGTTTTTTTCCCTGCGGCGTCGCTATTTGCGTCGCATTTCGTCGCTATTTGCGACGCAAATAGCAACGCCAATAGCAACGCCCATAGTGACGCCGATATCCGCCGTTGCTAATCGGCGTCGCTAATTGCCCAATTCCTTGTAGTGTCTATTGTGTACTCTCTATCTATTTCTCAGATTCTATTCACTACACCGTGTAATTTTTACACATAATAGGGAAAGAGAGAAAGAGAGAGTGAGGGTGAGGGAGGGGAAGGGAGAGGAAATGAGAGAGGGAGAGGAAGGAAAACACATTAAACATAATAGGGAAAGAAAGAAAGAGAGGGAGAGGAAATGAGACAGGGAAAGGAAGAGAGAAAAGGAAATGAGAGAGGGAGAGGAGAGAAAAAATATTAAACATAATAGGGAAAGAGAGGAAAGAGAGGGAGAGGAAATGAGAGAGGGAGAGGAAGAGGGACAGGGAGGGAGAGAAAAGAGAGGGAAACATAACACATAATAGGGAAACAGAGAGGGAGAGGAAGAGAGAAAAAACATTAAATATAATAGGGAAAGAGAGAAAGAGAGGGAGAGGGTAAGAGAGGGAGAGGGAGAGGGAGAGGGAGAGGGAGAGGGAGAGGGAGGGAGAGGGAGAGGAAATGAGAGAGGGAGAGGAGAGAGAAAAAACATTAAACATAATAGGGAAAGAAAGAAAGAGAGGGTGAGGGAGGGAGAAGAAATGAGAGAGGGAGAGGAAATGAGAGAGGGAGAGAAAGAGAGAAAAGGAAATGAGAGAGGGAGAGGGTGAGGAAGGGTGAGGGAGGGTGAGGAAGGAAAAAACATTAAACATAATAGGGAAAGAGAGAAAGAGAGGCAGAGGGAGAGGAAATGAGAGAGGGAGAGGAAGAGAGAAAAGGAAATGAGAGAGGAAGAGGAGATAAGAGAAAAAACATTAAACATAATAGGGAAAGAGAGAAAGAGAGGGAGAGAAATAGAGAAAAGGAAATGAGAGAGGGAGAGGAGAGAGAAAAAGAGAGAAAAAACATTAAACATAATAGGGAAAGAGAGAAAGAGAGGGTGAGGGTGAGGGAGGGAGAGAAAAGGAGAGAGGGAGAGGAAGATAGAAAAGGAAAGAAAGAACGAGAGAGAGAGAGAGAGAGGGAGAAAACATTAAACATAATAGAGAAAGAGAGAAAAAGAGGGAGAGGGAGAGGGAATGAGAGAGAGGAGGGAGAGATTGTTGTTTTTTTGTTTGTTGTAGTAGTAGTAGTAGTAGTTTTTTTTATTTTCTTGTTTATTGTTTTTTTTTTGTAGTAGTAGTAGTAGTTTTTTCTTCTTTTCTTATTTATTGTAGTAGTAGTAGTAGTAGTAGTAGTAGTAGTTATTGTTGTTGTTGTTGTTGTTGTTATTGTTGTTTTTTCTTCTTTTCTTGTTTATTATAGTGGTAGTGGTAGTGGTCGTGGTCGTGGTCGTGGTCGTGGTCGTGGTAGTGGTGGTGGTGGTGGTGGTGGTGGTGGTGGTGGTGGTGGTGGTGGTGGTGGTGGTGGTGGTGGTGGTGGTGGTGGTGGTGGTGGTGGTGGTGGTGGTGGTGGTGGTGGTGGTGGTGGTGGTGGTGGTGGTGGTGGTGGTGGTGGTGGTGGTGGTGGTGGTGGTGGTGGTGGTGGTAGTAGTAGTAGTAGTAGTAGTAGTAGTAGTAGTAGTAGTAGTAGTAGTAGTAGTAGTAGTAGTAGTAGTAGTAGTAGTAGTAGTAGTTGTTGTTGTTGTTGTTGTTGTTGTTGTTGTTGTTTCTTCTTCTTTTCTTGTTTATTATAGTGGTAGTAGTGGTGGTCATGGTTGTGGTCATGGTCATGGTTGTAGTCATAGTTGTGGTTGTCGTCGTCATCATCAAAAATAAAGTATCAATTTTGTTGGACAATATATCCTTCATCAACTATATGGAAGCATTATATCATTGTAGCGAAAGACTACTTTACAAAGTGCTTTGAATCTTAAGCAATGATGAAGGATAATGCTAATGAGACATCCAGTTTTATTATGGAGCAGATTGTTTGCCATTTTGGTCCACCTAAGGAGTTAGTGTCTAATCGAGAGACACAATTCATGAATAAGGTTATAGTAGCCTTGATAGAAGCTCTGAAGATTAAACATAACAAAACTACCCCATATAATCCCCAAGAAAATGGTCAAGTCAAGATGAATAAACAACTTATAGGGATCTTGTAATACTTCCATGCAATTAAAAATTAGTTGGTTAGTTCAAAATTTAATTAGTCAATTAATAAGTTAGTAAGGTTATGAACTAAAGCCTAACTAAAGTAAAAACTAACTGACAATTTTTATTTAATTAAAAATATAAAAAATTTGAGAGTCATAATCCAACATTTTTCCCAAATTGAGAAGGACTGTAACCACCCTTCACACAAAAGTTACAACGTGAACGAGAGTTATGAGCCATATTAATCACTAGTGTTAATGCATATAGTATGGATTTTAGATTTTTGGACAAAGTGTAATACTTTCACGCAATTGAATAATTAGTTGGTTAGTTTGAAAGTTAGTTACTCAATTAATAAGTTAGTAAGGTTACCAACTAAATACTAATTAAATGAAAAACTAACTAACATTAATAACTAACCATTTTTATTTAATTAAAAATCATTTTTAAAAAATTGAGTCGTAATTTGAAAATTTTCTCGGATTAACAAAGATTGTAAGCACCCTTCAAGAAAGTTACAACATGAATGAGATGAGAGTTATGAGCCATATTAATCACTAGTGTTAATGTGTATAGTATGGATGATCCAAAAATATTAGATTTTTGGGCAAAACTATTATATTTTAGATATTACTTATTGTAAATCTCTTAAAAAGCTATAGAGATTTTCAGAATAGGATGCCATGTAAAAAAAGTAAGTGGTTTTTTTCTGCTTGTTTTGGAGATTTAATATTTTAAAAAAAGGATTGGTAAAATTGTGCACATTGCAATTGTAGAGTTTACATGCAGTAAACAAAACTTTGAACAAGGAGAAGGAGTGATCTGGAAGATTTCTAACCAAGTGTCTTGGGGGTTTTACCTCTCTTTTGAAGTCAAGAGAACTATCAGAATTGTGATTTGAGTATCAGATTGCTGATTTTTCCAAGATCCCATCCATAAAGAGCTCTTCTTCTCATTCACAACCCTTCTTCTCTTATTTAGCTATAAATATGAGGCATGGAGAGCAGTTAGAAAAGCACAAGGAGACCCCGAGAGGCTGCAAGAGAGAGGAAGGTAAAAGGATGCCCCTCCAAGAGATTGCGAGGAGAGAGAGAGAGAGAGAGAGAGAGAGAGAGAGAGAGAGGAGTTACCCAGGGAGGCTACAAGGGAGAGAGATAGCTAAATTCCCCCTATCTTGGTCTTCAACTAAGCTATCTTCTCTTATGCTCTCCCATCTCAAATTTTTTCCTCCTTCTTTATCTCTCGAATCCACTTGCGAACGATGACTCCCAAGCGAAAGATCTCTCCAAACACTGAAACTCCCACCACAACCAATTGGACTGCAAACCAAGGGACTGCAACTACGAGAAATGCATGTCTTATGAATGAGGTGCATTGAGGGTGCACCCCATTGTATTAGGAAAGAGAAATTGGGAGAAAAGAACATTTACATTAATTATTGCAACTTCATTGAGCATGTTTCGAGATAATGAGCGTACTATGAAAATTTTGTTCATCGCATTCATCTTAGGTGATTGATTAAAATTGCACTTAGAAGCTATTAAATTGCATGGAAATTTCATGCTAATATATATCTAAAAAGTTTCAAGAATACACATTAAAGTGCAATCAAGCGAAGTAGATTTTATGCATCCGCATCCATTTGCTTGGTTGAAATAATAGAAAATCCTATTACATCTCACAAATACATAGGGTTCTTAGGAAGTTGAAAGAATTCCAAACCCTAAAGAGTAGAAGGATTCTCAAGGCCCATCTTGCTTGGAGCTAAAAGGAATTCAAAGTCCTTAAGTAACTATATGAATTACGCGACAAACCCTAGCTCAAATGAATACGTAGGGTTTCATTGTAGGGAAGTCAATGTTCCAAATTACAATCAACATTTTAAGGATACTCCTTCATTCAAAAGAATCTAAAAATTAAATTAGGTTATCTCTGGAAATATCAAACGATAACAAGGATAAATTCAAGACTAGATACTATTGCATTAAATTGGAATTTTCTTCAGCAGAGAGAACAAAAAAAATTTCTAGTACATATTGTGCACTTCTGCTTGTGTTTGTACTTATGAAAACTTGTTTTGAAAAGGAGTCATCTAACAAGGAATTGATAAGAAGAAAATCTTTCAATTTGAATTCAGGTTGAAACACCTAGGAAAAGCATGTTGAGCACCCCCAGCTAGCCGCCAACCCTATCCAAGGGGGTTTTGGATAGCCAGGTCGGGAATGTGGATAAAGTTTATCGTGAGAGGTCTCTCCATAGAAACGTCCGTTTTTAGGAGCATGCTTGGGTGCAAAGGGGTCTCTAGTGGTTAATCCCCTGCCTTCAGGTCCTACCCAGATGGTCTACGTTACTAGTGCAAGGGTGGAAACTTGGAGGAAAATAAGACGCATCCTTACAGATTGTAGGAATCATCCTATGGACGAGATTTGTATAAAATATTTATATAAGGCCTACTTTCAATTATCTTTTTTTATCCATTTTCATGTCAATGCATAAAATTACGTAAAGGAACATGTGAATAATGGGTTAATTAAGGAAGCTACTTGTATGTGTTACCACTAATGTGCCGTTAGGTAAGTAGAAAACTAAAGCTATCAAGGAAAGCGGGTGGGCGGGATCCTCGATGGGTCTATCCTACGGTAGGGTGGTCCCAGAGAACAAGCAAGCTTCTCTACATTCAAATCAAGATGGTATATTGACCTTAGTTAATGTAGGGTTGAACCGTGGCTCATATCATTTTAGGGGGCTGGAATGGGACTTTACCCTATGGGTAGAGAGATCAGGCGATGCATCCCTCTCATTTCCCATTCTCTTTAAACCAAGTACGATATGAGTCTGCCTCAATTTAGATACTCTGCGCAAAGTAGATCGATGCTAGAATGCTGTAGAATGACTTGACCATTAAACACCCAGAAAGATTCAGGTCGATCCTAATAGGGTTGGCTGATACGTTTCATTGCGGAGTAGACTCACGATTTGCTAACCAACAAAGATTCGCTAACCGACAAACCTTGTGACATTCCGTGAGAGTGCCAAGCAACATCTTTTAGATCAGACTCTCGATGGACTACTAAAACGTGTCGTAACCCAAGCACATTACACAAAACTAGAATATTTTAGATATTTTAGATATTACTTATATTAAATATCCTAAAAAGCTATGGAGATTTCTAGAGTAGGATGTCATGTATAAAAGAGCAAGTGGTTTTTTTCAACTTGTTTGGAGTTTTAATACAAAAAAAAAGGATTGGTGAAATCGAGCGCATCGAGATCGCAATTTAAGCAATAAACAACACTTCGAACAAGAAGAAGAAGAAGAATCGATCTGAAAGATTTCTAACCAAGTGTCTGGGAGTCCTACCCCCTTTTTCGAGCCAATGAAACTATCATAACTATGATTTGAGCATCAAATTGCTGATTTTTCCAAGATCCCCTCCATAAAGAGCTCTTCTTCTTAGCCACAATCATTCTTCTCTTGTTTAGCTACTATAAATATGAGGCATGGGGAGCAATTAGGGAAGCACCAGGAGACCTCGAGAGGCTGCAAGAGGGAGGGAGGTAGAAGGATACCCCTCCAAGAGATTGCAAGAAGGAGCTTAGAGAGAGAGAGAGAGAGAGAGAGAGAGAGAGAGAGAGAGAGAGAGAGAGAGAGAGAGAGAGAGGACTTACCCCAAGAGGCTGCCAGGGAGAGAGTTAGCTCAATTCTCTCTATCTCAGTCTTCGACTAAGACATCTTCTCTTACGCTCTCCCATCTCAAATTCAGTCCTCATTCTTTATCTCTCGAATCCACTTGCAGAAGATGGCCCCCAAGCGAAAGATCTCTCCAAATGCTGAAACTCTCAACGCAACCAATGGGACCGCGAACCAAGGGACTGCAACTACAGGAAACACACCTCTTATGAATCAGGTACACCCCATTGTATTAGGAAAATAAATTGGGAGAAAATAACATTTACATTAATTATTGCAACTTAATTAAGCATGTTTCGAGATAATGAGTATAGTAGAAAAATTTTGTTTATCGCATTCATCTTAGGTGATCGATTAAAATTGCACTTAGAAGCCGTCAAATTGCACATAAATTGAATGAAAATTTCATGCTAATATATATATATGAAAAGTTTTAAGAATATGCATTAAACTGCAATTAAGCCATATAGATTTGATGCATCCGCATTCATTTGCTTGGTTGAAATAATAGGAAATCCTATTACATCTCACAAAACATAGATTAAACTTGTGATAGAATACATAGGGTTCCTAGGAAGTTGAAAGAATTTCAAATCCTAAAGTGTTAGAAGTTGAAAGGATTATTCTCAAGGCCCATCTTGCTTGAAGCTGAAAGGAATGTAAAGTCCTTAAGTAACTTTATGAATTCCATGACAAACCCTAGTTCAAATGAATACATAGGGTTTCGTTGTAGGAAAGCCAATGTCCCAAATTGCAGTCAACATTGCAAGGATACTCTTTCATTCATAAGAATGAGGAAATGAAATTAGGTTATCTCTAGAAATCTTGGATGATAACAGGGATAAATCAGAGACTAGATGCTATCGCATCGAATCGAAATTTCCTTCGATGCAAAGAGAACAAAGAATTGTCTAGTACATATTGTGCACTTTTGCTTGTGTTTGTACTTAGGAACACCTATTTGGAAAAGGAGTCATCTAAAAAAGGAATTGATAAGAAGAAAATCTTTCAAATTGGATTTAGGTTGAAACACCTAGGAAAGGCATGTTGAGCACCCCGAGCTAGCCGCCAACCCTATCCAATGAGGTTTTTGATAGCCAAGTCGAGAATGTAGACCGAACTTGTCATGAGAGGTCTCTCTATAGAAACGTATGTTTGTAGGAGGATGCTCGTGTGCCAAGGGTTGCTCCGGCTCTAGATCCCCTACCTCAAGGTCCTCCTCAGATGGTGGTCTACGTGACTTGGGAAGGAATCTCAAGGCCCTCTTACTAGTACAAGGGCGGAAACTTGGAGGAAAATAAGACACATCCTTACGGATTGAGGCATAGGACAAGATTTGTATCTCAGTTTAAACTTTAATATAAAGTTTACTTTCAAGGACTTTGTCTTATCTATTTTCATGTCAGTGCATTAAATTACATAAAGGAACATGTGACTAATAGATTAATTAAGGAAGTTGCTGGTATGTGTTACCACTAATGTGCCCTTAGGTAAGTAGAAAACTAAAGCTATCAATGGAAGTGGGTTGGCAAAACCCCCCATGGGTCTGTCCAGGGTGGTCCCAGAGAACTTGGAGGCTTCTCAACATTCAGATCATGATGATGACATATTGACCTTAGATAATGTAGGGTAGAACCCTAGATCATATCAATTTCGGGGACTCGAATGGGACTTTATTCTATGGGTAGAGAGGTTGAGTGATGCATCCCTCTCATTTCCCATTCTCTTTGAACCAAGTGCGATATGAGTTTGCATCAATTTAGATACTCTGTGCAAAGTAGGTGCTAGAAGGTCATCGAATCACTTGACCATTGGAAACCCAGGAAGATCCAGGTTGATCCTAATAATGTTGGTTGATACGCTTTGTTGGGAAGTAGACTCAGGATTTGCTAACTGACAAACCATGTGACATTCTATGGGAGTGCCAGGTGGCATCTTTTAGATCATACTCTCCATGGACTACTAAAATGTGTCGTGACCTAGGCACGTTATAGTTGGTATTAGAGCAAACCAACAAACAACATAAGCAAGATAAGAGCAAGTCCCATTGCCCAATAAGTTCAGCTCAAATCCAAAAATAATATATATTGGTCTTACAAAGACCAGAACTAGGGAATGACAAAAGCCCAATTTAAAAGAGTAAAAGGACAGGGTCAAGGACAACGGAAGAAACCAAAGGTGAATGCAATCAGTGACTTTGTTCCTGCACATAGAAATGACCAAAATCTACAATGCTTCCACTATAAGGAACCTGAGCACTTCAAAAGAGAGTGTCCCAAACTTGGTGAGGACCACTGCCAAGGACGATTCCATGGGCAAACCAAATTTGTGCATGGTCAGAGCAAGCAGCAATGGGGAGGGAAAGGACTTCCAATATCACCATCAAGGAAGTAAATGAAGAGGAAGAACCAACTATGGAAGTAGAGATTGAAAAGGTGACAGTCCATGCCGCTCTCCATAAAAAGGGACCAAATCGCCAATTCTCGGTGATCTAGATCCCTTCACACTACCAAGGTAAGAATTTCAAAAACATTGATTGACTATGGAAGTACACATTCTTTTATTTCTCTTTCTTGAACAAGAAAGCTAGGAATAACCACAATAGTTGCACCCACTATACTTGTGGAATTAGCAAATGGGTGTGAAATCACTTGTTTTAGACAAACTGCCAAAGTGAGATTCCTACTCGGTGGAAAGCCAACAATTGTAAAATTCAGAGTAGTGAACTTAAAGGCTCATGAATGCTTACCTGGCATGGATTGGTTAATATCCAACGATGCCCACATTCACTGTGGAAGGGGCCAGATTTCCTTCCAAATTTCTGAAGGGGAACTAGTCACAACTCAAGGGGAGACTGGTAAACCCAAATTCGAATAAGCAAAGGCATCACGGATAGTTAAGGGAATGTAGAAGGGTTTATCCATCTACTTGATCAAGCTGAATAAGCTAGAGCAAAGCAAGGAATCTGAAGAAGAACCTTCGTGGTTGAAGGAGTACGCAGATGTGTTCCCTAAAGACTTGACGAAGCTATTGCCCCCAAGGGAGATTGATCATGAGATCAAACTCATACCACGCACACTCCAGTTGAAAAAAGACCCTACAAAATATATATTCTTGAAGCCATCAAATTAAAGGAGCAGCTCAAATAACTTTTAGATTAGGAGTTCATTCGGCCTAGTAGTTCACCATGGGGAGCTCCTATGTTGTTTCAGAAGAAGAAGGATGGAACACTTCAGCTATGCAAGAACTACAGAGGGCTAAATCATGTAATCATCAAGAATAAATATCCTATCACAAGGATAATAGATGAGTTACTCAATCACCTACAAGGGGTAAAAATCTTCTCAAAATTTGACTCAAGGTCAGGGTATTACCAAATCTACATCAAGGATGAGGATATTCCAAAGACAGCTTTCAACACGAGATATGGTCATTCTGAGTTCACAATAATGTCCTTTGGATTAACCAATGCTCTTGCTACATTCAATAGGCTAATGCAAGATATTTTTAGACCATACCTTGACAAGTTTGTACTTGTTTTCTTTGATGACACCCTGGTTTACTCCAAGGAAGAAGAAGACCATGAGCCTCAACTTTGCATTGTCCTGGAAATCATGAGGACGCACAAGCTTTATGCCAAAAAGAATAAGCCTGCCTTCCTTAAATGACAAATTGAGTATTTATGCTTCATTACAGCAGAAGAGGGAATCTTTTGGATCCTATAAAGGTTAAAGATGTATAATAATGGCCCCCACCAACCACTATTAAGGAAGTGCGTTGCTTTCTTGGTCTAACAGGATGGTATAGAATCTTCATCAAAGAGAACGCCTTAGTTGCGACACCCCTCATAGATCTACTAAAGAAGCAAGTTGCCATAGTGTGGATAGCCACTGAACAAGCAAGCTTCAACTAACTCAAACATAGCTTAGTGACAACACCAATTTTGAAGCTCCTAGAGTTGAGCAAGGAGTTCGAAGTTGTTACAAACGCCAGCTCACTTGCACTAGACTGTGTACTAATGCAAGAAGTTCATCTCATGGCATATTCCAAGTTAAAAACCCATGAGAAAAACTATGCTACCCATGACTTGAAACTGTTGGCTATCATTCATGCCCTCAAACTCTAAAGACACTACTTTCTCGGCAACAAATTCTCCTTGGTCACGGACCACAAGAGCCTCAAATGGATCTTCACCCACGCTGATCTCAACATGAGGCAACACCACTAGATCGAGGTGCTACAGGAGTATGACTTTGAGATCAGATATAGACCTGGCAAGGAAAATGTGGTCATTGATACCTTAAGTCATAAAGTGTTCCTCAACTCTCTCATTATGGAGGAACCTTTAACGGATGGATCACTAGCCACCATGGTGTCAATGTCATGCAACCTTTATCCTTGAATTGGCTAGGGAGGACTATAAATATGACCCACAATATCAGAAAATGATAAACGAGAACCTAGAAAAGGTCCAAATTTCCGAACTCAAAGTTAAATACCAAGAGTACTCTATCTATGAAGGCCTAGCCTACTTCAGAATAAGACTATGTATTCCTTCGAAGCAAAGACTTAAACAATGGATACTTTAGGACGCACATGATTCCCCTTTCTTTGGTCATCCAGGATATGCCAAGACCCTCAACATGGTTAGGAAGAGCTATCATTGGAAAAGAATTAAGGGAGATATACTCAAATATGTCACAAAATGTCTATCTTGCCAATGCATCAAGGCAGAGCATGTCAAGATGCTTGGACAGCTACAACCCCGCAACATTCCTCAGATGAAGTGGGAATTTATCAGCATGGAATTTATTGTTGGGTTACCTCCAGTTTTTCAGGTGGGTACAACTCAATTATGGTTGTAGTAGATATGCTCACCAAGGTTGTGCATCTCATCCCAGTAAAGACAAATTATAAGGCTTGAAATATTGCCAGACTGTTCATGAAGGAGATATTCAGACTCCATGGTCTACTCAAAAGGATCATTAGTGATCGAGACTCCCTTTTTACATCTCATTTCTTGAGAGGGATATTTGAAGCTATTGGGACTTAGCTTTGTTTTACTATTGTCTATCATCCTCAAATTGATGGCCAAATAGAAAGGGTCAATCAAGTGATTGAAGATAGGCTTAGAGCATATTGCTGTCACAAACCCAAGAAGTGGATCTAATATCTACCCTTGGTGGAATGCGCCTACAATGCTTCCTTCTAGCAAAGCATTCAAGTGACACCTTTCCAAACATTGTATGGGCATGATTGCCATTCTCCATTAAATTTCTCGGGCCCTACTTTAAAGGTAGAGGCTTCCAAGAAGATGCTAGAAGAAATGGATGAACATGTTAAGGCCATTAGGCAAGACATCAGAGCTACCAAGGATAGACAAAAGGCTTATGCGGATTTGAACAGGTAAGAGGGACTCTTCAAGGAGGGGGATATTGTTTTCATTCGTGTACGACCCAAGAAAAGCTCCTTATCTTTAGGAGAATTTAGAAAGCTAAGTCCAAGATATTGTGGACACTATAAGGTTCTCAAGTGCTTAGGACCAAGTGCTTATAAGATACAACTGCCTGAGAATATAAGAATTCACAATGTATTCCATGTTAGCTTATTGAAAGCATATGTAGCTAACCCTAACCATATCCTTGATGATCAACAAGTTGTAACACCTAACCAAGGAGTCCTTGAGTTGCAGCCAAATAAAATCCTAGATACTAGGGAGAGACAATTGAGAAGTAGAACTCTTAGGGAATATCTCATCCAGTGGAGAGACTAACCTGAAGAAGATGCTACAAGGATAGATGAGAATACTCTTCATAAAAAATACCCACAATTTCTCTTGAGATGAGGACATCTCAATTTATCTAAGAGGAGGAGGATGTAATACTTCCATGCAATTAAAAATTAATTGGTTAATTCAAAAGTTAGTTAGTCAATTAATAAGTTAGTATGGTTACTAACTAAAGACTAACTAAAGTAAAAACTAACTAGAATTAATAACTAACCATTTTTATTTAATTAAAAATATAAAAGATCGAGAGTCTTAATCCGACATTTTTTTTAGATTGACAAGGACTGTCGCCACCCTTCATCACGGAAGTTACAACATGAACGAGAGTAATGAGCCATATTAATCACTAGTATAAATGTGTATAGTATGGATGATCCAAAAATATTTTGGAAAAAACTAGCATATTTTAGATATTATTTATTATTAAATATCTTAAAAAACTATGAAGATTTCTAGAATAGCATGTCATGTTAAAAAAATAAGTGATTTTTTCAACTTGTTTTGGAGATTTAATACAAAAAAGAAGGATTGGCGAAATCGCATGCATTGCAATCGCAATTTACACGCAATAAACAACACTTCAAACAATTTGGTGACGTCTTCTAGATTGATCTCTCGATGGGCTGCTAAGACATGTCCCGCAATTTGAGGGGCGGGCACGTTACAATTGGTATCAGAGCAAAACTTCTTAAGCTAAGGGCTATGCTACATGATGAGAGTTGCGCAGCAGAAGCATGATGGGTCCTAACCCACAGGTTCTAGAACCCAATTATAACTTGTCATCAATGAACCCTAAGTGCATTCGAGATGAGGACATCTCGATTCCTCTAAGGGGGAGAGGATGTAATGTTCCCCCCCCCCCCCCCCGATGACCCCTGTGCTTCCCCCCCGTGCCTCCCCCATGAGAATCCCCCCCTCCCCTCAAATTTTTTTACTCTCTCCCTGCCATGTGCATGGCGGGGAGAGAGAGAGAGTGAGTGACAGGAAGAAGTGAGAGAAGGGGGGCATGCAATCCCCCCAGATGGCGGCAGGTAGCCACTTTCTCCCCCCCTCCCACCTTATGAAGCTTTCCCCCCCTCCCTGGACTACAGCGCCCCCCCTGTTGCAGCAGAAGCTTTTCCCCCCTCCGCCTAGGCACAGAGCGCCCCCTCCAACTCGTTTGACAACTACACCCCCCTTCATGCTTTGCCACCCCCTCGAGCTTCACGGTAGATAGCGCTCCCCTCCGGCTCTGCAGTCCGCGACCCCATCAACCCCCCTTTTGATTTCGATAGGCCGATAGAAGAGAGAGAGAGAGAGAGAGAGAGAGAGAGAAGGTTCTAGAAATTTTCCAACCTTCCCCCCCCTAAGCCCAATTCACGCCTAGGCTCCCTTTTTGTGCCTTTGGGAGTACATCTTCATCATTAAGATATGCTCAGGTGGCATTGGAGTGCTAGAGTTCTGCAATCCCTGCAGAAGAAGATGCATCCCATTAAAGCTCTCTATCGAAGTTCGTGTATAGGATACACAACTCCCAATAGGTGCTCCCTATTCGTACAATGTCTCTTGGCCAAGGTTCTTACGGGCTTCCTCCCCACGACTCAAAGAGTATCATAATTAAGGATGGCCCCGAAGTGGAGATCTTCCCAAGTGAATGGGAATCCCACAACCATGGACGGAGATTCGGGTCAAGATGCCACCACCCATGCAAACACACTGCCAAGGGTAAACACTAAAGTTTTTCCCCACAATCAGCACTGCTTCGATGTCTTGCTTATCTCATGAGGATAGGGGATCATAATAAAATTCATATTACATGGTTTGATAGGTAAAGAACCTAGGCATGAATCTAGTTACAATAGTTGTAATAATCATAAGATATTTCATGTTTATGGTCAATGAAATGATAGGTAAAATTGATTAAGGAAAATGCATTATAAGATGCCGAAATGCCTGACACAAACAGTTGCATGAAGAACTTTCTACTAATTAGCAATAGAAGATATTTTTGTATTATACACTGAATGGATTACCTTAGTTTGCATTTAGAAAGAGCTAGAATCTTCCATTATTTTCATAAAAAGGATTGGAGCCTCGCATCGAAAGAGATAAAAATACTCCCTTATCAAAAAAATGCAATAGCATCCTAAGATTGCAAACCAGTTTTCCATGCACAAGGATGATAGAGTACATTAAAGTAACAGTTAGATCATGCACATGTCGATATATGTTAACTTGTACACACAATGGAATTGCACGATAAACATTGTTAGAACAATAGTTCTAAAAGAAATTCCATTTAGAGATCCTTGTTCGAACTCTAGCCGATAGATGAATATTGGATAACCTATGGCTAATCAGGTTGGAATCTCGCCAATGTACTCTTGGTGATGTAGTAGCAATATGGGTTATCACTTGGTGACCTATGATATTAGATAGCTACTCTAGGAATTGGGTTGATCTTCTACCCTAAATAGGTAGCCAGGATTAATAAAGGTCAAGATGAAATCACTTAGTTCATTTAAACGATCTAGAAGGAACTTGTTAAATCAAGCTTGCGAAGCCCTAACCCAAGGGGGAGAGCAAACTTTAGGGTAGTTGATTCATGCTAAGCATGTTACTTGGAACTATTGAAATGGTTTTAATGAAGGTTGATCTTGTTAAAGATGGATTGTTGACCCAAGTTATGCTTGGTTATTTAAAAAGGTTGTAAAATTGTTTTAATACATCTAAGTTAAATTCTGGTTGTGCATGCCATGGGATTGCGATGCCTTCAAGCAAGAGGTTGTGCATTCAACTGTTTGTTAATGTGGTTTTGGATGTTAACCCAAGTGGGGTGTGGTTGATGATTTCATGGCCAGGTCTGAGATGACTGATTGCCATGGAAACAAAAGGGATGTATTTATTCCCTAGTAAATGTTATTAACATGGTTGCTTGAGTTGTGGTTGTTTTCCTAAAGGGATAATTAAGGAAGGATGGCGCTAGCTACCCCCCGCGAACCACCAAACCCTAACTAAGGGCATTACGAATCCGCGCCGGGAATGTGGACCGAACCCGACGCGAGAGATCTCTTCGTTGGAAATTACTTGGCATAGGAGGACACTTGGGTGCCAGTGGGGGCTCTGGCCGTAAATCCCAATGCCTCAGGACCCTACACAAGTGTTCTACGTGACTCGGGATGGGACCTCGAGGCCTTGATACTAATTACAAGGCGGAATCTTGGTAGGATAAACCTTCAAGTTTTTATTTCCGGGAGATGGAAGGATTTTTCTGCAGAGGCAGAAAGGAACACTTAATTCTCCTATATGGGCGGGAGACAAACATTAATCTGAAGATAACTTAAGGAAGTGTTTGATCTTGTTTTATCTTGTTTTCGTGTCAGTGCCCTAAATTACGTAAAGGAACCTGTGATTAATGAGTTAATTAAGGAAGCTACTTTTATGTGCAAACATAATGTGGTAGGTAATTAGATAACTAAAATAACCCTCGAGGGAAGCGTAGTGGATGTGACCAATGGGTCTATCCTACGGAAGGGTGGTCTCGGTTAGCTGAGAGCTTTCCTCAAAGGAAATGTTAACAATAAATGTTAGGAAAAGTCGGACGATGACCTTAGACAATGTTGGTTAGAATCCTAATTAATACCGTTTTAGGGGACCGAAATGGGACTATGCCTTACGGGCAGAGAGGTTGAGTGATGCATCCCTCTCGTTTCCCATTCTCTTTGAACCAAGTGTGGTATGAGTGTGCTTGGGTCCAGTTGTATCTATGCAAAGTGGACCACCTCACGCTAGAAGGCTGTTAGGAAGACTCGACTGCTAGGAACCCAGAGTTCAGGTCGATCCTAGTTGGAACGGCTAGATAAGTTCCGTTGCGAGGCAGACTCAAGAGACCCTAGTTGGCAAACCCCGTGTCATTCCTTAGGAGTGCCGAGCGGCATCTTCTAGATTAATCTCTCGATGGGCTGCTAAGATGTGTCCTGCAATTTAAGGGGCGAGCATGTTACACATAGTCTCTTGAATTGGAATCCACACTTGATTGTAGTGAATGCACAAAGTGAATCTCCATTCACAAATAGCACTCTCATACATCTGATGGTGTTTCTTAGGCTCCCACATCCTCTACGGTCTTCATCATACAAGATAAGAATGTGGATAAGACATAAGACTAAGAAGAGAAGTAGGCTTCACCATTTGTCCCTTACCACATACTCTCATTCTCTTTCCCTCAGCCTTAACTTCTCACTCACTCTCTTTCCCCCATTGAGATAGAAGCAAGGAAGCAAGAGTCAAAAGTTAGCACATACAAGAAATTCAAAACTCAAATACAAAATGTACAATGCACAAAAATCTCAAACTCTTCTTACTTTGATAAGTTGTTTAACATTGTAGATGAAACTTGCTTATCATGATTGGATGATTGAATGTATGTGCACGACCATTACGCATTGCCAAGCTAATACTCTTGGGGTTTTCGATGTCATGTTCTTTCTAACTTGTTTTGCTTCCTTTAAGGGATGAAGTACTAGAAGAAGGTGAAGAGGTGAAGAAAGAGGAAAATATAGAAAGAGTAAGAAGAAGAAGAAGAAATTAAAGAGGAAGAAGACAAAGAAGAAGAGGAAGAATAGAGGATAGGAGAAGATATGAGAAAAAGAAGGTAATGAAGAAGTAGAAGGGAAACGAGTAAGAAGACAAAGAAAAAGAGAAGACGATCAGAGGAGAAGAAGAAGAAGAGAAAGAAGATTAGAGAAGAGGAAAAGAGATAGAAGAAGGGGAAGGAAGAAGACATGAAAGAAGAAGAAGAAGAAGAGTATGAGGATGAGAGGAAAATCTCTCTCTCTCTCTCTCTCTCTCTCTCTCTCTCTCAAACGCAGAAGGCGGCAATCTCAGCTCTCTGACTCCGTGTGCCTGCGTTTGTTCTCTGGCAGCGGGTTGACAGGCTAGGCGGTGGCTACATTGTGCTGGGTGGAAGCTGGCGGCATTTCGTTTGTGATAGACTGATGGTGGGGGTGGAAAGCAACGTCTTTAGCAGCGAGCCGTAATCTTTGATGGCTGCAGCGCTGGAGGTGGCGTGATCCAGCAGGTCGGCGGCATCTGGTCGGCGACGTCAAGGTAAGTCGTCATTTTTTCTTTTCTTTTTCTCTCGTTTTTGTTAAAATCTTTTCTTTTCTTAATTTCTTCTCACCCCCTAATACACACATACCACTTACATATACACGTATTCACACACAATGCACTCCCACACACATTTCCACCCACATATGCACTCACACTCGCTTAAAGCCCTTTACACACACACACACACACACACACATACTTATTTATATGAAACACCCTTTATAATCCACCAAACACATGGCAGTGATCTCACACATACAAAAACACACCCACACATTTAAAACACAAAACACACTAACACATGGACAAAACACACATAAACACCTATTCACATGCACTAGAACTTCCACACATATACACATCCACACTTACTCCTACACACTCATCAAAATTTCACCCCCACACACAAGCTCACACTTACTCTCGCACAATCCTTGAATCCTAGCTCTCACTCCCACTCATTACCCACCCCAACTCCCACACATGCACAAAGCCTAACTCCTAGTCACCATCTCACAAACCCTACCTCCCACACTCACCATTTCACTCCCATACATATCATCCTAAATCTCACTCCTACACATTCTAACTCCCACACATCCTAGCTCATGCACACACAAACCCAAAAGTCTACTTTCACACTACACACACAATACACATGCACCAAACCTATCTAAATAATCACACACATAAAAACACACATCTCATTCACCTACTCACACTAAACTCAGACATCACCCTCATTTAAACTTACCTCACACTCATCCCCTTACACCAATACATACACACTCACACACATGCACAAAAACATGCTAAACACAACCTTTACGCACTTAAACACAAGCATCACTCACTTACATCACCTCATTTACATCACTCACTTGCACCACCTCACTCACTCACACCACTCACACATGCATCATGTATACGTGTGCACTAGCTTATCCTTACACACCATTCATTCCATCTCACTGTATCTACAAAACTAGCCTTGCATTGCGTAAGTGTTGTCTTGCATTGTGCCTCCAGAAGTGCACCTTGCTTTAAAATGATGAAAGCCTGCTTTTGCACCACACTTCTTTTTTGGAGTTTCAAAGTATTTTAACATGACTTGAGTACAAGTTGAGTGTTTAAGCCCATCATTAAAAGGAACATCATAAGTGCCTTAAGAATTCAATAAGCCACTTGTGTCAAATACACATCAAACACTTTCTCATATCACCAAAACCAGCATAGTCCTCCAAGTCCTAGGCTACAAGATCAAAGTGATTTCATTGTATGCACTTGTGAAACAACAAGGTGATCCCTTCCTCTGCTTGTGAGCGGAACCCTAGTTCTAAACTCATCAAAACAACATTACACCCTACATCCTCTCTTGACACAAGTTCAATCCTCGAAAAACCACACCCCTCAAAGGATCTCATTGATCAAGTGATTGGCCTACTCAATCGAGAAATCTTAGGTCCCCCATCTAACACAATTGACAAGGCCTTCTTGACCCTCTTCCTTGAGATCTCTAAGAATCCTTGGATAGCTTCCAACGAGTTGCATGCTTTGATCATGCTTGGCTCTCCCCTACATACGTAGAGGAAAAACGCATGATCCTTAAAGACCGAGGAACCAGTACTTTTAGCAAGATCCTCAAGTACACATGGATATAAAGCAAGAACTGTTAAACATGAAATCTAAACTTGAGAGCTGGATTTTGGGACCCGTTTTTGAAGCGCAAAAGTGGCAAGAGGCATAAAAGACTATTTTTTCATGGAAAATTGAGCAGTAGGTAGATGGTCAAGCATGAGTTTTCCTAGGTGCATTTCGATACCAGGAATCCAATGCAAGTCTCTGTTTGTCAATCAAAGTCCATCTGACCTCCCATTTAATCCCCGCAAGGTTTCGTGTTATAAGTAGTTATGTGATCCATGAGCTGGAAAGAGCACAACAAAGGCCATATTGATAGATTTCGACACCACGAAGCCATCCGTCTAGTCAGGTTGCAAATCTAAGTTCATTTGGGCCTTCATTCGATAACAAACCACTTGATGGGTAGTGTGAACACTCAAAATCAAATCGGTTATTTTAATGATTAAAAGCTTAATGACTTACTTAAGGGTTTTAAAGTCCGAAATTCACAGAAAATGTGGGGGAGCACTGGTTTTTTTGGTCGCCCAGTTTTTTCATTAAAAAATGGATGATTGCATCCATTGGCATCAGGGAGAGGCAAGAAGGGGCTAAAATGCTGATTTTTAAATTAAAATTTTGATGATTCTCCTCTGATGGAGACTTCAGTTTCTCTTCATATCCAACGTTATCAATAGTAAGTCTCTACTGAATTTATAAGAATTCTTCCTTTGTAGATATCCCCCCCTTTTCATATTCCACGATCTGATTAATACATGAACGCAAGGCTACATAGAGCTTTGTCTTGAAAATTCTTTCCCTCAACATCAAGACTTGCTAGCAATTCATGTTCATAATCTATAAAATTCTTATCATTTTGACCCCACGCTACCAGGAATGCCAAGAAGTAATCTTCTCTAAGATAAAAAATGTGTTGAATATCATTTAGCAATACATATCTCTTTTTGTTGATGAGATAACTGAGAAATGTTGGGACACATTCAAGAGGACATGTTTTAATTTGTACACAACTCTATCTCCTTTTCTTACACTTTTGTAATATTCTCACTTTTAAACAAAGCAACATCAAATCCGTGCACTAACTGGTTCTCAATATCCTCTTGAAACATTTTCCCCTTCTCTTCAACCTCTTTACCTTTGCTTGCAATATCCTCTATCTTCTTCTCTTGTATTATATCTGAAGAACAACTATCCATATATTGAAGATGTACAAGAAATCCAACATCCTTCTATACAAGAGGACATTGATGTTGATTCCGATGAAAAGGACAATCTACTTCCCACTTCTTGAATTCCTCATCCATAAGGTAAAACCTTGTTTTCAAAGTTGTTCTAGCAACATTGATAGTTTCCATTACATCACTATAATGGACAAATCTCTCAATCTCTAGGCCTTTCATATGTCTATCATAGAACTCGAGAAAGTTACTAACTGTATATCCTCTACATCACATGCGTTCAAGGCCTATTTATAAATATCCTTATCTGTGAATTTTTTCTGAATAAGACATAACCCTTTTCTATTCAATCTATAAATAATTCCTTTATTACACCCTTTTGTATGTAAAAAATGTATAAAATTTGTATTTTAAAAATACCTTAGTTTGAACCCATATGATGCACACATATATTTATGAGTAACTTACCCGAGTCATAAAACTCCCTAAAATTCTTCAGTTTGTCTTCAAGATCCTTCAAGGAGCTCTTGTAAATCAAAGCGAACATTGAGTATATCTCTAACATAAAAATTTCTAGATGAATTTCTAGTTGCATGGAGAAAATCAAAGAGCTTTTCATCACAGGTATCCTCTAGATCTCCTCTTCCTCCATTCCCTCTAAAGAAAACTTCCTTTTAGTCATCCTGATTACTCACACAACCAAATCGTAAAAAAAACAAAGTAAATTTAGGGACACAATATACTAATCCACATTTGCTCACATCCACAGAAGATTAAAGTAAGATTGCTTTAAAAAATTTAGTCAAACCCTTCATAGAATTTCTGACTAATTGATATTATGTTAAGAACTCACTCTTGGGTTTAAAGTTTAGACTCCTTATATATGACATGCTCACTAACAAATTCTAAGCAAGGGTTCAATGTTATCTTCCTTGTCTTAAACCAACAAACACAGAACAATGTTATATTCTTCCTCTTAAACCAGTAAACACAAAAAAATGTGCAATAATGATACTTTACTTCATTCATCTTATATTTCTAAATCTCTAAGATAACACACATGTTAAATTGGTAAAAATGCAATAGCAGTGCCTTGTAAAAAGTGAATTTGCCCTTTTAGAGTAGAGAAAGTATGCAAATTTGCATCTCATCGATCAAATTTTTTTTTAACATTTAGGATTCATGAAACGCAACAACAATGATCCAAACTGCTTCACAGTTAAAATAATGTTTCATACATCAGTCACGTCAATCCAAATAACTTGATGAAACTACATTTCATACATCCAAAAAATTTGTCTAAGATAATGCATCTAGAACATCAAAACCACATCATTTAACATATGTATAAGATTAAACCAAGTTTGATAGAAAATTTTAGTCAAGCCCTTTATAGAATTTCTAACTTCCTGATGTATCTTTCTTCTTAAATCAACATACACAGAACAATGTCCAACAATGATATCTTATTTTATTCATCTTGCATATCCAAATCCCTAAGATACCACACATGTTAAATTGATCAAAATACAATAGCAATTCCTTACAAAAAGCGAGTTGGCTATTTGAGCAATAGAGGAGGCATGCAATTTTGCATTTCATCGATCAGTTTTTATTTTACATTTAGGACTCATGAAACATGACAACAATATTTCAAAACACTTTGCAAATGGTGAAATTGTGTTTCATATGTCAGTGAATCATTTCACATGAAAATTAAAATTTGATCATCTTTACTGCCTTGAATTTCAAGATTGCAAAGAGAAAGTGACAAGAAAAAGTTTGATACCTAAGAATTGTATTCCTTTGTTGAGAATAAATGGGTTTTTGTATAAATACGCCTGGTTTGGCCTTGCGATGCACATGAGATAAATGGTTTGTATAAGACAAAACAAAATGCATGGAAGAAAAATTAACATAAACTCGACATTGAGTTATTGTATATGTATGCCAACAGTCATTGCACGTTTGTTCAAGAAGTATTATGCACTCATTAGGAAGAGCTATGTTTAAAAGGAAAAAAAGAGAGGCTAAAATTGATCTTTTACCTTTAAAAAGTGGATCCATAAAAGTACTATCATGGCAAAAACATCAGTGACACATGGTACACATTCGGAGGGAAAAAAGGGTCTACTCGTCGCACGTGTCAAGTTAACTATGCATTACAGCAACCACACGTGTAAATAAAATCCTTTTAGACCTAATTTTTAAACCGCAAAAGAGTTTTTTTGAAGACAAAGCTCTTTCTATGCTCGCTAACACCAACATAAGGCTAACTTGGTCACAACTCAAAATTATTATGTAGCACAATGCAACTTGGGAAGATTTCATCGCCTAGCATACATGCCAAGGCCTAAAAAATGTAAGTATTTTGACAAATTTGATCAGCTAGCTCTGTATCAGTGTAATGAATCTTGCTAGATGTTTCCAAAAAGAGCTTGAGGTATGAAACATGATTAGTCATGGCTAGTCATGGCTCTCCCATGGATAGTAGTCATCTCGTGTTTCACACATTGGGAGGATCAACAGAGCTAGATCACACACAGAAGGATAATTTTGCTTCCACGCTGATGTTGGTAATAATTATGAGTACATCAACTATATGAGTAATGGATTATTTGGTTTAAGGTTTAGATATTGATGTGGGCATTCAAATTGAAAGTCCCACGAGGTTTGATTTCATTGTGGATAAAATTTAAATATTATTGATGTGAACATTTAAATAGATCTTCTCTCAAGGGTTAAAGTGATTAAGAATAAGATTTGAGATTCTGTTGTTCTATTGTGAGACTTGTAAAACTTCATGACATAAATGGTCTTTCATGAAATATATATCCAAAAAAAAGTGACGTGTGAAATGTGAGAAGGTATCGATTTCTCTTGTCAAGAAGTCCTAGTTCATGTTTCATATGTCTTGGTCTTGCATTGTTTTATTGAAATTTGAGGTAGACTATATGAGTAATGTTTGTTTACTACTAAGTGATTGTAGATGACATTATATCAGAGATTTGGAGATATGTCCTAATTTTAGGGGTTTTTTTTGTTTTTCTTGGATGTTTTAGATGGCTAGAACTTTAATTGAGTTTTTCCAAGATTCTTATATCAGTGTTACTCATGCATATAGGCTTACAATTATGGATAAAGACATGATAATTCTTAAGAGGTTGAGATACAAGTTTTTGAAGGTTCTTTAAGCCAGTATCCCTTTCTGATGTGAAGACTTTCAATATTTTAAATGTGCCTCCATATAGAAAAAAGAAAGGTGATCCAAGTCCTAAGGTTGAAAATGTCACCCATGACAAGGACACAATACTACATGAGAAAGGGAAAAAGGCCACAAAAGAGCATGCATATAAATGAGGGAGTATAAAATAAAGAAGAAAGGCTAACCTTAGGGGCTTCAATGTTACTTTTTACTTGTTGGTGAATTTTAATAAAATATCTAATATGGTATTTTTTTACTTTAACTATGTTCAAATTCTCAAGAATAAATGAGAGAAGTAAATAACTCTATTCTTCTTGCTGGGATAAGGTATAGTATACCAAAATTTATTTTTACGCACTATTTTTCTAACAATAGACTTTCATGTTGATGCAACTCCATTCCTTTGTTAGGTGTTTAATGCATAAGTTCCCCTTTGATATACAACAAATAATGGAGGTTCTTGATGCATCTATCTCATACTATATGAGAAGTGAGCTTCATGTAAGTGCATTTGATCATTGGTTCAATCCAATTGACTTTCAAACTTTGGAGATTCTTCTAATTCCATATTATGAAAACTAAGTAATTTGATATTTTGTTAGATTTTATGAGATTTTGTTTTGCTAGATTATTGAAATATGATTGTTTTCAGTTCTCATTGGAGCCTGATTGGAATAGAGTGTGTAGAGAGACAATGTTTCCTCATCAATTCTATGAAAGGAATCCATGGAAATGCCAAGTTGTAAGTTATATAATCTAGGATCTCGTTGGTATTTTGATCTTTTTTTTTTAAGTACTCTAAATATTTTGATCTTTTTTAAAATTTGCTCTAAATTTTATTGCCTTTTTGGTACAGAGCTATAAAAAGATTGATTGAAGTGCTAAAGAAAAAGCCTCCCATACCTTTTGATTTACTTACAACAATGCAATATAGACAAGTTGCGGTAAAGTCTTGATTAATATGGTTGGAATATAATAAGAAAATTTATTCTATAAACAATCATAAACTTGGAATCATACTTTTACTTTATATTGTTGATTGCATTGTCCTCATCAGGATGATAGTCACTCTATGGCTGGAGAGAAATTGCAAATGCTAGAAGATTGGTTAAGTTTATTTATCTCAATGATGATAAACTTATAATGGTAATGTGAAAGATACTAAAATTTAAGATAGAGATTTATTGCAAAATAGTCCATTGATGATAATAATACAGTCCATTGTAAAAAGTAACAATGAACCAAAAATATTTTCTTACAAATGTATGACAATTTATAAGGGATTGCTATACAAGTGAGCATGTTTGGTATATAAGAACAAAGGTCATGAAGTACATAATGGTCAATTGTATGAAATCGACAAGAATGGATAATAGTGGAGGCTTGGACATTGAAAGACGAGAGGTGCATGTAACTATACAACAACAAGTGAAGCTATACCTTCAACACCCAATGCAACCAAAGAATCAAAGAAAGGTAAATGGACTCCTAGAAAGGATGTCCCTTCTCCTAAGAAAAGTTCTCATAAAAAAAAGTAGCTTTGCCTCATTGCTTGTAAGCCCTTGTGTGTATAAGTCATGGAGATGGCCTCAGGGTAGTTACTATATATATATCCTTTACATAACGTGCGTTCAAGGCCTATTTATAAATATCCTTATCTATGAATTTTTTCTGAATAAAACATAATCCTTTTCTATTCAATCTATAAATAAGACCTTTATATTATACCCTTTTATATGTAAATATATATATATAAATGTTATTTTAAAAATATATTATTTTTAATCCACGTGGTGCACACATATATTCATGAGTAACTTACCCGAGGAGATGGCTAACAAAAAATTTCCACAAAATTTGTACATGTATCTTATATTGATATTAAAAAGATCTTTTCTTCAATATCCTTACATTGTGTTTTCTTCTCTCTCCTCGTTGATATCTGTAAAAAAAAACATGTTATAATTGTTTATTAATCAAGAAGTGAAATCAAATATAGACCTAAGTGGATATAATATGACATAAAAACTTACTTGTTTCTTATTAAGTTGGAACACAAATGAGTATGGTAGTTCGCACTACAAGGATATTGGAGTATAGCGACGGGAAATTTCGATGCATATTAGTGACATCGCTATTTGTGTCGCAAATGTGATGCAAATAGCAATGGTCCCTAGACAAAAAAAAAGTGGGCCGAAACTTGAGCGCAGCATTTTTTAGCGAAGAACGAAAGAGAGAGCAAAATAGATTGCACGTTTGGGAGGGAGAGGGAGAAAGAGAGAAAGAGAGAGAAAGAGAGCTTCTCACCACTGTCACTGCCCTTTGAGAAGAAGAGGAGGAAGTGCACGAAGGGTGAAGAGGAGTTGCCATCGCAAAGAGGAGATGAAGAATCCATCCTCGGGCCTTTACAGTAAGTGCATTGCGCCCTCTTGGTTTATTCTTACTCTTTCTCCTTTTCTTTTGTTTGTTTTTGTTGAAAATGAGGTGCATTGAGGAAGAAAGAGAGGAAATGAGAGAGGGAGAAGAAGAAAGAAAAAGGAAGAATGAATGAGAGAAAGAGGGAATAAACATGAAACATAATAAAGAAAGAGAGAAATAGAGAGAGAGAGAAAGAGAGAGAGAGAGAGAGAGGGAGAGAGGAGAATGAATCAGAAAATACGAGGGCGTAGAGAAAAACAAAGAGCGGGTTTTTTTTTACAATGATGTGCTTTTAGGGAGAAAGAGAGGAAATGAGAGAAGGAGAAGAAGAAAGAAAAAGGAAGAAAGAACTAGAGAGAGAGGGAATAAACATGAAACATAATAAAGAAAGAGAGAAATAGAGAGAGTGAGGGAGGGAGAGAGGAGAATTAATGAGAAAACACTAGGGGGTAGAGAAAAACAAAGAAATGAATGAGAAAAAACAAGGGGGTAGGAAAAACGGTGGCGAGGTCCGGTGCAATACCACGGGATAGCGACATAGGGTAGCTAGTCCCTCACCCCCATGCATAGCATATTAGACTTTACATACTGTAGGTGCCCGTAAAGGGGGTGGAGAGAAATAAAGAGAGGGGCAACAAAGAGAGAGAGAGAGAGAGAGAGAAAGAAAGAAAATAAAGAAAGAGGGAGAGGGGCAATAAAGAAAGAGAGTGAGAATAATAAAGGAAGAGGAAGAGAGAACGTGAAAGAGAGAATAAACATGAAAGAGAAAGAGGAGAGAACATAAAATGAAGAGTGCAAAGAAAGGTGCAAAGAAAGGGGGAGAAAACTGACTTTAGTTTTACATTAATTTTGTTAAGTTACAAGAGAAGAAATCCCTTCTCAAACAATTTAAGAAAGAAAAAGAGAATGAGAACAAAAATAAATTGTTTGTTGTAAAGTAGATCAAATGGAAAACGATGAAGGTCATGATGTTCAAGATTGCGAGGCATATCTTAATTAGTGTGTCCCGTGTCCTTGCTCTCAATGCAAGCTGGCAATTAGATGAAAACATGGATTGTCTATAGAACACATACGACGCTTCGATGAGTTTCAATTGGAGATCATTGACAATCTTAGACTTTGAGCAAATAGTAAGAAAAGTGTATATCAATCATACGTTGTGTTCACAAACTAATTGAATATCATATAGAAAAACATTGGATGTGGCTGTAAAATTTATTACAGGGAGGTGACATCTCATCACAAGGAGGAGTGCACCTATTGTTGCTAGTTAGAAGAGTTCGTGAGCATCCAATGGATGGAGTGCCTGAGCCAATCCACCACTTGGAAGGCACTACCCAGTCTGTACTATCAATACCAGAGTAGACATGCAACCTTTTAAACTTTCCTACAATCTTGGAGCCTGAGACGGAGGCAATGATTGATGCATTGATGCCCATGGATATTGAGACATCTGATCTGCTTAGAGAGGAAGCATCCATACCATTATATGATGGGTGCCGAGTATCTCTCCTGAAGACGTTGCTTGTACTCCTAAGTGTGTAAGCAAAATATAGGTGGAGGGATGCGAGTGCGACCGAGTTGTTCAGGTACCTTCTACATACGCTTCGTTGATTTCTTTTCGGCACCCATATAAAAAACAATTGTTCTTTTCAAGGTGTTTTATGATTTATTTTTAGGTTGCTAAAGTATCATATATTACCACTTGGAAATACCATGCTTGAGTCTCATGATGATGCACGACATGATTTACGAAAGCTTTGCATGGACTATGACAACATCCATGCATGTGTCAATGATTGCGCGCTGTATTGAGAAGAGTATGAGATTATGGAGAGGGTGGTGCTCACAAGTATCGACAAAACTTACAAGGACAAACCATCCCTCAAAAAGTTCTTAGACACTTTCCACTTATCCCCTGTATACATCACATGTTTTGTATGTTGGGCTTGGTGAGCTTGACTATGTGGCATACACAGAATAGATCCATAGATGGGGTCCAACAAATATCAGCAGGCTTTGCATGAGAGCCAAGGCATCTTTGGCTCAGTCTTGGTATAGATGGCATGAACCCATTCGGTCTCCACTAAACTTCTTACAGTATGTGGCCTATAGTCCTTTGTTAACTACAACATCCCGCCATGGCTTTCTATGAATAAAGGACACTTGATCCTTATCTTGCTCATTTCTGGCCACTACAAAGTCAAGACTATGGACATCTATCTCCATCCATTATTCGATGAGCTTAATATTTTGTGGGAGGAGGGGGTCGCTGTGAAAGATATGAGCAAGCGTGATGGTCAACGGTCTGCCAATATACGAGCCATTCTCATGTGGACCGTGTATAACTTTTCAAGATTCAAGGAGTGCTCAAGTAAGTAGGCTTTTGTTCTTGTTGGTTATATCTATCATAGCTCATTCAATTTTGTGTTCACTAAATAGAGGTGTTGGGACAGGTTTAGATACCTCAGGTTATCATGCATGTCTAGTGTGTGGGCCATAGTTAGTCTCCCGAAGATCATTAACCATGAAGAAGATGGTATATCAAGGACATGTCTCTTTCTAACCAGAGGGTCATGAACTGAGGATCGGTTTTATTAGACAACCTCCAGTACAAATGAACGCCCAAAGCTGGTATGAGTTGAAAATGGTCCACCACCTAGAGTCATACCCAAATAGAATGCGACAATTCTCAGTTTTCTATGAGTTATTGTATTGGACCCACTTATAGATCAACCACTTGTTGGATCCCATGCATATTTTCAAGAATGTGGGCAACTTACTATGGGACCACATCATAGGAAAGAGAGACATTGTAGAGGCATGAATGGATTTGAAGAAGATAGGCAAGATGGAGGCAGTTTGGCCACAGTAGAGTGCTGATGGTTGCTTGCAACTACCTCATGCTCCTTGGGTTTTTTACACTAAAGAAGAGCACATTGTGAAGAAAATTATCATGTCTATCCACACTCTGACAGGTATGATGCGTTCTCTCAGATCCGCATTTTCTAAATACGACCAACTATCACGGCTAAAATCCCATGATTGGCATAAGATATATTAGCTTTGTACTACGAATGGATTGTAAGTGGCCTGTATATTTTACTATTTGGAGTGTAATCGTTGTTCGTAATACTTCTTCATTTGTGGCAGTTTGTACTACTGATCATAATTACATGGTGCCTTACTCCAAAAATACGCGGGGCGATCTACAGGTTGTCAAATTTAGTGCAATGGATCTCCCAAAAGGAGATCAAGACATCCTCTATAGAATCCGCAAGGCGGGTAACAACGGAGACGGTCTATCTCTTTGAGAAGTACATGCTCACGATGCAAACCCACCTCCTAGTGCATCTTGTAGACAAAGTGGAGATTGCTGGACCCATCCATACGTGATGGATGTTCTTCTTGGAGCGCTTCATGAAAACCCTGAAAGGCTTTATACAACAATGAGATCGACTAGAAGGTAGCATGGCTGAAGGTTGGTTGGTGTTTGAGGAGTTAGTGCATATTTCACACTGGCTACCAACAGTGGATTCAGACAACAATATGCTATGGTCGTTGAAGGACGATGATAGACTGACTAGAGATGTGGTAGTTGGAAATGGGGTGGAAAAAAGGATGGATGCTACAATGGAGGAGAAAGTGAATCATTTTTGTATATTGCACCATGAACACCATATTGGAGAATATGGAAAATTCCCATAAGTTTGAGACACATGGTCAAATCTTTGGATTTGTCATAACTTGAACATTATAACTCCAAATTGAGCACTCCATAGCTCAATAGATTCCATTTTCAAGCGCTTTCCAATGATAGTCATATCATATGGTTTTGAGAAACTTATGGGCATGTTATCCGGAGTGCCACCATTTTAGTATTCAAAAAATGGGAATTGGGAGATTCCCAAACTCACTAATATTGTGTTCATGCCTCCATGGAGCCATGGCTCATTAGGTACGAGCAAGTAAAGAAAGATCGGGAAGAACCGTGATCAAAATTTTGGCATAGTATGCGCCATCGAACGACTGATTCAATATCCCAATAGCATGGAGGAGATGTTGTGGTTTATGTCTATGCAATGGTGGTTAAATGGAGCTTTGATCACAGCCTCTTGCGTAAAGGGGTGGAGGTCTCAACTGAGGAGTGAAAATTCTCAAGGGAATGTAGTCCAAAGATGACCACATGTTTTATAAGATGTCGTATCTAGATTTTATATGTGACAACAAATTAACCGTTTCAATGTATATTACAAAATATACAATGCAGCATGATCACATAGACGACATTACTGTGTGGAGAATATCGATAAATTACGCATCACAATAGATTGTGGTATCATGGCAAAGTTTGAGCAAGAGAACCAATGGCGAGCCATGGATCCAAACACCATTATAGATGAGATGGAGTATTTTGGAAACTTGCAAAGTATTATCACGGTGGATTAGCGTAGCTTCTCCATGATCCTATTCGATGTGCAGTGATTCAAAGTGGTACTAGAAGGAGCAAGGGTAACTACTCAATGAGGTCCATCTAGATTTCTAGAAATAGATTTTGAAAAAAGATAGATGGATTTGCGTGACACGTTTCTATTGCCAGCCCATTGTGAATAGGTGCATGAACTCATGTTTTTAAAAATTTTATTATGACATGGTATACGTCACAAAAGTTTAATCTCTCTTGTATGTGATTTTGAACAGGCAATTTTCTATTCAAACCCCTGATAACCTTGATGGTGGTATGTTGTACCTTCAGCTCCCCGGAGGGCGAGAGTATATGATGAAAGCAATGCTCCCAACGTAGATGAGGACAATATGCAGATTGAGGGGTCCATATTGCAAGGGGTCGAGGTCGCCCAAAGCTTGGAGTATATAGAGGAGGCATAATCAGATAATAATGATGAAGAGACAAGAGGCCAAGAATTCTTTGAGAACGAGATGGACTCATCCTTTTGTGGTGACCTTTCTATTGACCTTGCAGTGTATGTGAAGTTGTGTCAAGAGATTGACATGGGACCATAGGCTACGTCATACTTCGAGTATCAACCTACTTTATATTACTGTGCATTTTAAGTAAGATCATTTTTTAAAGAGTTATATTACCGTACTTTTCTTGAATCTTTACATTGATTATGCTAACATCAATTTTTGTATGTGTAGGTGACCTTTGTGGATATTTGGACAGCACGATGCATCGAGGGATCTTAACAAATATGTCTTCAGATCAAATAGATCAATTTAGAGATATTGCAAACCACGTGCTGTCTCAGACACCATTGGGCCGTTTTGTTAGATCAACACTATATTGGGGAATATGGGAATTTCCCATAAGTTTGGGACACGTGGTCAAATCTTTAGATTTGTCATAACTTGAATACTATAACTCCAAATCAAGCGCTCTATAGCTCAATAGATTCTATTTTTCAAGCACTTTCCAATAATAGGTCACATAACATAGTTTTGAGAAACTTATGGGCATGTTATATGGGTGCTTCCTTTTTAATATTCAAAAAATGGGGATTGGGAGATTCCCAAACTCACTAATATTGTGTTGATCTACTTCGGCATGCTTTGATGCTTTGGTTTTCAGTAGATGATGTTGACACTCTAAGACGGAGGGAGTGGTTCTAGGGGATGGATGCAATGAGCCTGCGGTCTCCTAGAGGTTCGAGAGAGGGTGGTTCAGGTGATTTTTGTGGAGATACCGACGCAGTGTCTTCGTCTCATCATTCTACTAGAGTTACGTCACCCATGGGATTTGTCACACCTATGGAGATGTCTACTCCAATCATTCTAGCTTTTACTCGACCGTCGGTGGCACCCCTATGGGTGCTACTCAGAGAGATACCACCCCCATGGGTACACGAGATGTACAAGGGTCTCTTGGATATGCCTAGGAGTGCAGTCACAGGTGGGAGACGACACATCTTAGACATACCCTAGAGGGGTATGGATACCCTATAGATGATAGGACAGGAGCCGTCATCATGATTGATGAGGGGAGGAGGGTGATGGCTCGTATGAAAGGATTGTCCCAACAAGTTTTTCAACACAATGTCTTGGATCATTAGAAGAACATACTGGAGGGGAGCAAGAACTACATAGTAGCATCCTTGCATGAGGAGTTTTAGGTACCCACCACAGTAGATAGGTTTTCCACAGACTGGATGATGGAGTGCATCCGTGCATACATGTCACACAGATGATCGAATGCATGCAAGGCACTTAAGAGTGGGCCCTCAAAGCCCAAGTGGCTAGACAAAGATGATGGGCGCCAACTCAGGGAGGAGGCTATAGATTCTTCAGGATGTTGGAGATAGTAGTGCAAGGCAGCAAGGGCATGATTGGAGGTAAGAGTGGTTCATCATCTTGGGAGTGGTGGCCACCACAAGACTTATCTGAAGGACTTTGTAAGTTTTTCTTTTGTTCTTCTCGCTTATTTTTTTGCAATATCACTTGTAGTGACAATCATGTTTCTAACACTTGAAATTTATTTTTCTTTGCAGCACTCCATTACAAACCATTATCCCACTGGCCTAGAGACTCGATATGTAGAGAGACACGGTCTCACTACATTGACCGATATATTATATGCATGTGGTGGCCCAATAAGTCATTCATCTTTCTTGTCTGTAGTTACTAATTTTAATTAAAATGCATTATTGTATGGTGGACTGATGTGAAGTTGTTTCTTTTTTTGCAGAGTGCATTTGATGCTCCTTTGTGGCAAGATGAGCTTTCGGATGGCGAGGATCTATAGTTCGCACTTGGATCCATGGAGTGCACATCCTCTTTTTTTTGGTCCTGTGATTTATGTAGGCATTTTTCTATGCACTATGTTATTACCATCCTTTGTATCTTGCCATGATTCCATGAGCGCTTTCATTAAGCGATCTTGTATTTATTTTATGTATCAATATTGTGGATTCAAGTACACTTTGCTTTCATTTTGACGACCATTGCACACTTTACTATAACCCTTTTGTATGGCCCAAATATAGCACACACTGCTATAAGCTGCCCTACCACAATTTTTTTTCTCTATAACCATCGCTATTAGCATCACAAATTTACTGCATGCATTGCTATTTGCATCATTATTTGTGTTGCATTTGCGACGCAAATAGCGACGCCAATAGCGATGCAAATAGCAATGGTTTTATGGCACTGCTAATATCGATGTATTTAGTGACGACATATGCAATTTTTTTCGTGAACATTTCCGTCGCTTTAAATCTTGGTATCAGGCCTATATCTTGTAGTGTAAATATCTTCATTCTATAAATCCATCCTCACTTGATGTAGTGTACATGATGATCTAACCTTTAGGATTGCAATAATGTCCTCATTGTACAAATATGAAGATCCACTATAGGATCTTTGCTAGATAACTAGACTACAACCAATATAATGACATCTACTATTAAAAAAACTAAGGATGAAATTTTGAGTAGCAATCATATATTTACAAGCTATAGAGTCTTGATCTATCTTACATATAATTTTTCATTATGTCCTTCTATCCTAGTGTCCCATCCCTCATCAACAAATGGTATAACATGATCATATGTTAGTCTCTTCACTGAAAGCATAGCCTTTGATCTTCTTATTTGAGCCTTAGAAAAGAAATCAACAAAGATATTAATAAGCATGAACAAAGTAACTTTACTTAGCCTACTTGAGATATTAGGTTTTAATACTTTCTGTATCTCAAAAAATATTTTACATCTATAGCCCTCACTAGTAGCTGGACTTGGCAAAGGCCACTCAAAGCTTGAAAATTTGGACAAAGGAAGGGGGGATATTGATCCCCATAGGCTACACTACATTAGGGACAATATAAAAATGGTCATAGAAGAATATTTCATTCTCTACAAGCTATGTGATCTTGTAATACTTCCATGCAATTAAAAATTAGTTGGTTAGTTTAAAAGTTAGTTACTCAATTAATAAGTTAGTAAGGTTACTAACTAAAGCCTAACTAAGGTAAAAACTAGCTAACATTAATAACTAACAATTTTTATTTAATTAAAAATATAAAAAATTTAAGAGTCATAAGCTGACATTTTTCCTAAATTGACAAGGACTATAGCCACCCTTCATGGAAGTTACAACGTGAGCAAGAGTTATGAGCCATATTAATCACTAGTGTTAATGTGTATATTATGGATAGTCCAAAAATATTAGATTTTTGAAAAAAATGTAATACTTTCATGCAATTAAAAAATTAGTTGGTTAGTTCGAAAGTTAGTTACTCAATTAATAAGTTAATAAGGTTACTAACTAAAGTAAAAATTAATTAACATTAATAACTAATCATTTTTATTTAATTAAAAATATTTTTAAAAAAATCAAGAGTCATAATTCGATATTTTTTTCGGATTGACAAAAACTCTAGGCACCCTTCACGAAAGTTACTATGGATGGTAAAAAAATATTAGATTTTTGGGCAAAACCAGTATATTTTAGATATTACTTATTTTAAATATCCTAAAAAGCTATGGAGATTTCCAGAACATGATATCATGTTAAAAAAAAGCAAGTGGTTTTTTTAAAGCTTGTTTTGGAGATTTAATACAAAAAAAGAAGGATTTGCAAAATCGCACGCATCACGATCACAATTTATAGGTAGTAAATAGCACTTCTAACAAGGAGAAGAAGAAGGAGTGATCTAGAAGATTTTTAGCCAAGTGTTTTACTCCTCTTTTGGAGCCAAAAAAACTATCAAAATTGTGATTTGAGCATCAGATTGCTGATTTTTCCAAGATCCCTTCCATAAAGAGCTATTCTTCTCAGCCACCACAACCCTTCTTCTTTTGTTTAGCTATAAATATGAGGCATATGAAGCTATTTGAAAAGCACAATGAGACCTCGAGAGGCTACAATAGAGAGGTAGAGAGAGGGAGGTAGAAGGATACCCCTCCAAGAGATTGCGAGAAGGAGCTAGAGAGAGAGAGAGAGAGAGAGAGAGGAGTTACCCCGGGAGGCTACAAGGGAGAGAGTTAGCTCAATTCCCCCTATCTTTGTCTTCGACTAAGCCATCTTCTCTTATTCTCTCTCATCTCAAATTCATTCCTCCTTCTTTATCTCTCGAATCCACTTACTGATGATGTCTCCCAAACGAAAGATCTCTCCAAATGTCGAAACTCCCACCACAACGAACAGGATCGGCGAACCAAGGGACAACAACTACGAGAAATGCATTTCTTATGAATCAGGTGCACCGAGGGTGCACCCCATTGTATTAGGAAAGAGAATTTGGAATAAAAGAGCATTTACATTAATTATTGCAACTTAATTGAGCATGTTTCGAGATAATGAGCATACTAGGAAAATTTTGTTCATCGCATTTGTCTTAGGTGATCAATTAAAATTTCACTTAGAAGCCATTAAGTTATCCATAAATTGCATGGAAATTTCATGCTAATATATATCTGAAAAGTTTCAAGAATACACATTAAATTGCAATCAATCCAAATAGATTTTATGCATCTGCATCCATTTGCTAGTTGAAATAATAGGAAATCCTATTACATCTCAAAACATAGATTAAACTTGTGATAGAATACATCGGGTTTCTAGGAAGTTGAAAGAATTCAAAACCCTAAAGAGTCAAAGGATTCTTCTCAAGGCCCATCTTGCTTGAAGCTGAAACGAATTCAAAGTCCTTAAGTAACTATATGAATTACACGACAAACCCTAGCTCAAATGAATACGTAGGGTTTCGTTGTAGAGAAGCCAATGCCCCAAATTGCAATCAACATTGCAAGGATACTCCTTGATTCAAATGAATAAGGAAATTAAATTAGGTTATCTCTAGAAATCTTGGATGATAATGGGGTAAAACTAAGAATAGATGCTATTGCATCAAATCCAAATTTCCTTCAGCAGAGAGAACAAAAAAATTGTCTAGTACATACTGTGCACTTCTGCTTGTGTTTGTACTTAGAAATACCTATTTGGAAAACGAGTCATCTAACAAAGGAATTGATAAGAAGAAAATCTTTCAATTTGGATTCAGGTTGAAACACCTAGGAAAGGTGTATTGAGCACCCCCAACTAGCCGCCAACCCTATCCAAGGGGGTTTTTGATAGCCACATCGGGAATATGGACCAAACTTGTTGTGAAATGTCTCTCCATAGAAACTTCTATTCCGTAGGAGGATGCTCGAGTGTGCTAGGGAGTCTCTGGCAGTAAATCCCTTACCTCTGGTTCCTACTCAAATGGTCTACATGACTCGAGAAGGAATCTCGAGGCCATGTTCCTAGTGCAAGGGCAGAAACTTGGAGGAAAATAGGACACATCCTTATGGATTGCGGGAATCGTCCTATGGATGGGATTTGTATGTCAATTAAAATTTTAATATAAAGTTTACTTTCAAGGAATTTGTCTCATCTGTTTTCATGTCAATGCATAAAATTACGTAAAGGAACATGTGACTAATGGGTTAATTAATGAAGCTGCTTGTATGTGTTACCACTAATGTGCCCTTAGGTAAGTAGGAAACTAAAGCTATCAAGGGAAGAGGGTGGGCGGGATCCCTGATGGGTCCGTCCTACGGCAAGGTGGTCCCAGAGAATTGGGAGGCTTCTCAACATTCAAATCACGATAGCATATTGACCTTAGTTAATGTAGGGTAGAACCCTGGCTCATATCATTTTAGGGGGCTGGAAAGGGACTTTACCCTATGGGTAGAGAGGTCGAGCAATGCATCCCTCTCATTTTCCATTCTCTTTGAACCAAGTGCGATAAGATTCCACCTTGGTTTAGATGATCTGTGCAATCAATGCTAGAAGTTTGTAGAATGACTTGACCATTAGAAACCCAAAAAGATTCAAGTCGATCCTACTAGGGTTGGCCGATACGTTTCATTGCGGAGTAGACTCGGGATTCACACTGATGAACCCTGTGACATTTCGTGGGAGTGCCACGCAACATCTTTTAGATTAGTGGACTACTAAATGTGAAAGATGCGGAATCTAGAGCATGGCAGTGAGTTATGGTGGATGGAAGGAGAAGTGTGGACTCATGATGGAGAAGACAAAGACACTGTTTGTTACACAAGTGAATTAGGTTCCAAGATTGAGACTTGGACTCATAAACACAATCTTGTATATGTGGTCAATGACACAGACACTTCGCTGAAAAGAAAAGAGTACTATCATTGCATTAAGAAAAGGAAGCAAGTACAATGCTTTATAGGAAAGCAGAAAACTGCAGTAGGCACCACTGTGCATATGGGATAGGTAAGCCTGCATGTCCTTGGCCCTGAAGCTCCATACAAAGAGGCTGTTTAGTGAGTGTGATTGCTGATTCTCAACACCCCTCCTCAATCACAACTAGAAAGGCACAAAGTGTATAGAGGCTGTAATGAGAACCACCTGCAAATTGTGGGCACACCACAAACATGGTAGACACCAGAAGCTGTCACAAAAAAGGCTAAGTGTGGGCACCAAAACATGATGGACATCCAGAGGCTGTAACAAGGGCCTCACAAAGTGTACAGGGACTGTAATGCCAAGTTACATGAGGAGTTTATAAAGCTTATGTCAAGAAGCATGAGGAAAAGGAAATACAAGGCTTTTAAAACAGTCTATCAGAGTAATGAGAGTAGAAGGACTGATAAGTCTTGTCCTCCGATCCTGGTGGTCTTCATCTTCATCTTCTTCTTCATCTTTTGATCCATGGTCTTCTTCTTCTTTCATAGCTGCAAGATGGGCCTTTTGGGACCTCTTCCTAGCATGATAGAACTTCTCAGTGTGTCCGGTCCTTTTGCAGAAGTCACAGAAGAGCGGTTCCTTTTTACCTTTGTATTTGTTGTTTACATATAACATTTGTTCATCCTTTGAAGTGTTAGGCTCTTCTTTGCTTTTAAGTTTCTTTTCTTCCTCTAGCAGAGAGGCTTTAATATCAACAAGTTGAGGATCAAGCATGTTGGTTAGAGTGGTTGATACATTATCATAAGCAGGAGGCAAACTTTTTAACAAGACACCAATACAAACATCTTCATCCATTTTTAGCTTTATTCTTGCAAGTTGAGTAAGCAGGCTTTCCATGTAGTTCAGATGGGATGCCAGGGATGTATGAGGCTTCATATCAAGTCGAAAAAATTCAATTAATAGACCATACTTAGACGACTTTGACTGTGCACCAAATAGGGTATCCAATTTATCCCAAGTGTCATGGGACATGTCACAAGCATCCACATGATGGATGTAGCTGTTGTCCAATTCCAGTTTGATGATGGCTTGTGCCTTGTCATCATTCTTCTGCCAAGTAACTGCAAGGTCCGCATCTCGAGGTTTCTTCTCTTTGCCATTTTTTATGGCCCAAAGACCCTTCTTCATCAGGATGAGCTTGATGCGGGTTTGCCAAGTGTGAAACCCGACTCCCTTGAACCGAGCATTTGGAGAGTCTTTTCCCATGTTGGATGGCTGAAGCAGCAAATCAACTCTAGAATTCTGAGATTTTATCGGTGGAAGAGCAGATTACAATGTGTCAAGAGACACAGTTAATGACAATGTGAAAACACACTATGTCAGTGTTGATGTTGAGCTTGATTCTTCTTGTTCGGGGTTGTTCAGTCGTCCTTCAATCTTTCCAGATCCTTCCCCTCCTTGATTTGGTGCTGGAACAGTAGATCAGAGTGGCAGTGGGTTGCTCCAGGTGGCAGGAGGGAGGAAATGATGAGATTTTTTAGCTTTGATGAAACTGGCTATGGTTGACAGTTTTGGGTTTCAGATAGGGGCCTGGTTTTTTGCAGATTACAAGAGCTATGGTTGATCATTTCCAAAACTTTTTTAATGGAAATGTAGCTCTTTCCAAGGCCTATCAAAGCCCTATGATCTTTATCAGCATCGCAACGTGTGCAGGCGGAATTCGACGTACGAATCAGCAACAGCGCAGTCTGGACAGTGATGACGAATTTTCGCAATGCTGGAGTTACAGGTCACCAATGTTATGGATTGAGGTGTTGGGATGAAGCATCTTGAGGTGAAGGACAATTTCTCAGAAGGAAGAAAGTGAAGATATGCCCTGTAAGTGGAGATCCAGCTCCTCCAACAGAGGTAGGTTGCAGGTTGGCTATGGCTGCCAAGGGGTAGAGAGTGAAAATGGAGTTGGAGATGAAGTCAAACACTTGAGCTCAGTTGGATAGAGATTGTGAGAAACTAAGAGAGTAGAGAGAGGACCTGAAACATGCTAAGCCATGCTCAGCTGCGCTCTGATACCATGTGAAAGATGCGGGATCTAGAGCATGGTAGTGAGTTATGGTGGAAGTGTGGACTCATGATGGAGAAGACAAAGACACTGTTTGTTACACAAGTGAATTAGGTTCCAAGATTGAGACTTGGACTCATAAACACAATCTTGTGTATGTGGTCAATGACACTGACACTTCACTGAAAAGAAAAGAGTACTATCATTGCATTAAGAAAATGAAGCAAGTACAATGCTTTATAGGAAAGTAGAAAACTGCAGTAGGCACCACTGTGCATATGGGATAGGTTAGCCTGCATGTCCTTGGCCCTGAAGCTCCATACAAAGAGGCTGTTTAGTGAGTGTGATTGCTGATTCTCAACACTAAAACATGTCTAACCTAGACACATTACACAAAACTAGCATATTTTAGATATTACTTATTGTAAATATCCTAAAAAGCTATGGAGATTTCTAGAATAGGATGTCATGTTAAAAAAAGCAAGTGGTTTTATTTAGCTTGTTTTGGAGATTTAATTTAAAAACAACAAGAATTGGTGAAATCTGGTGCATTGCAATCGCAGTTTACAAGCAATAAACAACACTTCGAATAGGGAGAAAAAGGAGTGATTTGGAAGATTTCTAATCAAGTGTCTTGGAGTCTCACCTCCCTTTTTGAGCCAATGAAACTATCACAATTGTGATTTGAGCATCAGGTTGCTCATTTTTCCAAGATACCCTCTATAAAGAGCTCTTCTTCTCAGCCACAACCCTTCTTCTCTTGTTTAGGTATAAATATGAGGCATGGGGAGCAGTTAGGAAAGCACAAGGAGACCTCAAGAGGCTACGAGAGAGAGGTAGAGAGAGGGAGGTAGAAGGATACCCCTCCAAGAGATTGCAAGAAGGATCTTGAGAGAGAGAGAGAGAGAGAGAGAGGTTGCAAGGGAGAGAGTTAGCTCAATTCCCCCTATCTCGATCTGCGGCGACTAAGCCATCTTCTCTTACGCTCTCCCATCTCAAATTTATTCCTCCTTCTTTATCTCTTGAATCCACTTATAAACGATGGCCCCCAAGCTAAAGATCTCTCCAAACACTAGAACTCCCACCACAACCAATAGGACCGCGAACCAAGGGACCGCAACTACAGGAAATGTATCTCTTATGAATCACATGCACCCAATTGCATTAGGGAAAAGAAAATGGGAGAAAAGAACATTTACATTAATGATCACAACTTAATTAAGCATGTTCCGAGATAATGATCGTACTACAAAAAAAAAATTATCGCATTCATCTTAGGGTGATCGATTAAAATTGCACTTAGAAGCCGTTAAATTGCACATACATTGCATAGAAATTTCATGCTAATATATATGAAAAATTTCAAGAATATACATTAAACTGTAATTAAGCCGCGAGATAAATTTGATGTATCTGCATTCGTTTTCTTGGTTGAAATAATAGGAACTCCTATTACATCTCACAACATATATTGAACTTGTGATTTCTAGGAAGTTGAAAGAATTTCAAATCCTAAAGTATTATAAGTTGAAAGGATTCTTCTCAAGGCCCATCTTGCTTGAAGCTAAAAGGAATTCAAAGTCCTTACGTAACTTTATGAATTACATGACAAACCCTAGTTCAAATGAATACGTAGGGTTTCGTTGTAGGGAAGCCAATGTCCCAAATTGCAGTCAACATTGCAAGGATACTCCTTCATTTAAAAGAATGAGGAAATTAAATTAGGTTATCTTTGGAAATCTCAGACGATAACGGGGATAAAGTCGAGACTAGATGCTATCGCATCAAATCAGAATTTCCTTTAGGCGAGAGAACAAAGAATTGTCTACTATATATTGCTCACTTCTGCTTGTGTTTGTACTTAGGAACATCTATTTGGAAAAGGAGTCATCTAAAAAAGGAATTGATAAGAAGAAAATCTTTCAAATAGGATTTAGGTTGAAACACTTGAGAATGGCATGTTGAGTAACCGCAGCTAGCTGCCAACCTTGTCCAATGGGGTTTCTGATAGCCACATCAAGAATGTGGAACGAACTTGTCATGAGAGGTCTCTCTGTAGAAAAGTCTGTTCGTAGGAGGATGCTTGTTTGCCAAGGGTTTCTCTGGATGTAAATCCCCTACCTCCGAGACCTCCTCACATGGTGGTCTATGTGACTCAGGAAGGAATCTCAAGGCCCTGTTACTAGTACAAGGGCGGAAACTTGGAGGAAAATAAGACGCATCCTTATGGATTGCGAGAATCATCCTATAGACGAGATTTATATCTCAGTTGAAACTTTAATATAAAGTTTACTTTCAAGAAATTTGTCTGATCTATTTTCATGTCAATGCATAAAATTACGTAAAGGAACATGTGACTAATGGGTTAATTAAGGAAGCTACTTGTTTGTGTTACCACTAATGTGCCCTTAGGTAAGTAGAAAACTAAAGCCATCAAGGGAAGTGAGTGGGCAAAATCCCCAATGGGTTTGTCCAAGGTGGTCCCAGAGAACTCGGAGGCTTCTCAACATTCAAATCATGATGACATATTGACCTTAGATAATGTAGGGTAGAACCCTGGCTCAGATCATTTTAGGGGACCCGAATGGGACTTTATCCTACGGGTAGAGAGGTCAAGCGATGCATCCCTCTTGTTTCACATTCTCTTTGAACCAAGTGCGATATGAGTTCACATTGGTTTAGATGCTTTCCTCAAAGTAGATGCTAGAAGGTCGTAGAATGACTTGACCATTAGAAAC
The DNA here is from genome assembly GCF_053477565.2 of Lygodium microphyllum. Taxonomy (NCBI): domain Eukaryota; kingdom Viridiplantae; phylum Streptophyta; class Polypodiopsida; order Schizaeales; family Lygodiaceae; genus Lygodium; species Lygodium microphyllum. Next base: position 120,533,563 of record NC_141155.1, read on the forward strand.
CTAGGAAGATTCAAGTTGATCCTAACAATGTGGGCCGATACGTTTTGTTGGGGAGTAGACTCGAGAGTCGCTAATCGACAAACCCTGTGACATTCCATGGGAGTGCTAGGCAGAAACTTTTAGATCATACTCACGATGGACTATTAAAACGTGTCCCAACCTAGGTATGTTATAGTTGGTATCAAAGCAAACCAATAGACAACATAAGCAAGATAATAGCAGGTCCCATTGCCCAAGAAGTTCAGCCCAAATCTAGGAATAATAGATCTTGGTCTTACAAAAACCAGAACCAAGGAACGACAAAAGCCCAATTTAAAAGAATACAAGGATAAGGTCAAGGACAGTGGAAGAAACCAAAGGTGAATGTAGTTAGTGACTTTGTTCCTACACAGAGAAATGACCAAAATGTGCAATGCTTCCACTGCAAGGAACCTGAGCACTTCAAAAGAGAGTGTCCCAAACTTGGTGAGGACTAGTTCCAAGGACGATTCCATGGGCAAACCAAAGCTGCACATGGTCAAGGTCAAGCAGCAATGAGGAGGGAAAGGACTTCCAATATCACCATCAAGGAACTAAATGAAGAGGAAGAACCAACTATGGAAGTAGAGATTGAAAAGGCAACAATCCATGTCGCTCTCCATAAAAAGGGACCAAATCGCCAATTCTTGGTGATCCAGACCCCTTCACGCTACCAAAGTAAGAATTTCAAAACCTTGATTGATTGTGTAAGTACAAATTCTTTTATTTCTCCTGCTTATGCAAGAAAGCTAGGAATAACCACAATAGTTGTAGCCACTTTACTTGTGGAATTAGCAAATGGGCGTGAAATCAGTTGTACTAGATAAGCTGCCAAAGTGAGATTCCTTCTCAGTAGAAAGCCAAAAATTTTAAAGTTCAGAGTAATGAACTTAGGGACTCATGAATGCTTACTTGGCATGGATTGGTTAATACCCAACAATGCCCACATTCACTCTGGAAGGGGTTAGATTTCCTTCCAAAGTTCTGAAGGGGAACTAGTCACAACTCAAGGCTGGTAATCCCAAAATTGAGTTAGCAAAGGCATCACGAATAGTTAAGGGAATGTAGAAGAGTTTACCCATCTACTTGATCAAGCTGAATAAGCTAGAGCAAAGCAAGGAGTTTGAAGAAGAACCTTCATGGATGAAGGAGTATGTAGATGTGTATCCTGAAGACTTGACGGGGAGCTACCACCCCCAAGGGAGATTGATCATGAGATGGCGCTACTCCAATTGCAAAAAGACCCTACAAAATGTCTATTTCGAAAGTCATCAAATTAAAGGAGCAGCTCAAACAACTTTTAAATCAAGATTTCATTTGGCCTAGTAGTTTTCCAAGGGAAGCTCCTATATTGTTTCAAAAGAAGAAGGATAGAATGCTCCAACTATGCATTGACTATAGAGGGCTAAATCAAGTAACTGTCAAGAATAAATATCCTATCCCAAGGATAGATGGGTGACTTGATCACCTACAAGGGGCAAAAATCTTCTCAAAATTTGACTTAAGGTTAGGGTATTACCAAATCTACATCAAGGATGAGGATATTCCAAAGATAGCTTTCAACACCATATATGGTCATTTTGAGTTCACAGTAATGTCCTTTGGATTAACCAATGGTCTTGCTACATTCAATAGGTTAATACAATATATATTTAGACCAATGTACTTGTTTTCTTTGATGACACCCTGGTTTACTCCAAGGAAGAAGAAGACCATGAGCCTCAACTTTACATTGTCCTTGAAATCATGAGGACGCACAAGATTTATGCCAAAAAGAAGAAGTGTGCCTTTCTCAAATGACAAATTGAGTATCTAGGCTTCATTGCATCAAAAGAGAGAATCTCTGTGGATCTTGTACATGTTAAAGATGTACACGAATGGCCCCCACCAACCACTATTAAGGAAGTGCGTAGCTTTCTTGGTCTAACAAGATGGTATAGAATCTTCATCAAAGATACGCCTTAGTTGCGACACCCCTCACAGCTCTACTAAATAAGCAAGTTGCCATAGTGTGGATAGCCCCCACTACTAAACAAGCAAGCTTCAACCAACTCAAACATAGCTTAGTGACAATGCCAATTCTGAAGCTCCTAGACTTGAGCAAGGAGTTGAAAGTTGTTACAAATGCCAACTCACTTGCACTAGGCTATGTACTAATGCAAGAAGGTCATCCCATGGCATATTCCTCAAGGAAGTTAAAAACCCATGATAAAAATTATGCTACCCATGACTTGGAACTATTGGCTATCATTCATGCCCTCAAACTCTAGAGACACTACTTGCTCAACAACAAATTCTCCTTGGTCACGGACAACAAGAGCCTCAAATGGATCTTCACCCAGGCTGACCTGAATTGTGGGTCCCACAGGCTATAAGCCCCAATTGTGCTTGTTTTCCCCAGTTTCTCTCGAGACTTGGGTCCGTCCTACAAAAGGGTGGTCCCAGTTAGCTGGGAACTTTTCTCAAAAGATGTGATAACATGACTATGAAGAGCTAGCGTGAGTAGAGTTAAAATCTCGATTTATGCTGTTTAAGGGGAATGGAATGGGACTATGCCTTATGGACTGATGGGCCGGCACTGGCTCATGCTCTAGCCGGACCTCTATCATGTGCTCAACAATCCCACGGCCTCGCGGCCAAGAGAGTGGCTGACACATACATCATCTTCCTAAACATCTTGCGTTTGTATCACGTATCGTAGTCCAACTCTAACCCAATTAACACTCCTCAGAGGGAGTCCCAGCACATTGCCAAATAGCACGAAACACAAACATAGGAGGTCCTCCCACGGCTGATTGCCGCTACCTCACTGCGACTCTCCTACACCTTGCGGATTGGCCCCTCGATGCGTCGCTAAACATATATAACACAATATCGCACACATTTCCACTCAAGGTACCAACTAATCGTATCCAGGAATGTACCATACCTCACTTTCTTTTCCCCTTAGACCCAACGCCTAGCCTACAACTCGGACAACCTTACTCACTCAACGTTGGCCATGTTCCTCCAGAAAACAATTGCCATGCATCCATGAGGTATTGTCTGATACCTTTTATCATTTCTTTATGATTTATGCAAATTGTGCATGTCCATGTGCTCAAGCAATTAAAAATCAGCATTTGTGTTTATTGCAAAAGCATTCTTTCAATGAATTTAACTATCGCTCATATATGGCGTTGCATGAACCTAGCACCGAGAAACCCTCGTGCTACTAGGTTCTTAATTTTTAATTATCGACCAACCTAAATGGTATGCATAAAGAACCAGCAAGCTTTTCATCATTTCATTCAACATTTAAACACCTTTTATGCACTCTACCCCCTCACCTGTTTAGGTTGTGCATGGTGCATAGGTTTAGGGTTCATTTTCCATGTTTTTATTATATGAAAAGCAATAAAAACTCACTAAAACATAAAGGTAGGGCTGAATTGAGGCTAAACCTCATACTTCAAACCCCCAATACATCCACAAACATTGTTCTTATTTTTCCTTAATTTTTGGCACTCAAAATCTATTTTTCCCTTAATTTTTTCCAAAATCAAATTTTCCCTTAAGTTTTCCCATTTTTCCTATTTTTCTTGTATTTTTTTGTAATATTAAATAATTGAAAATACAAAATGAGTTGTGGGCTGTGGCCCTTAGGTTCATTTGCAGCAAAAACACAAATTTAGTTGGTGTGTCTTATTATATTTTCCATTTATATCTCAAAAACACCCAATTTTTCCCTATTTCGCGTGTTTTACGGGTTTTACCCTATTAATCTCAATCACAACACTTATGATTTTCTGATTTTCTGATTTCAAATAGTTGGAAGACATTGCAAATAACATTATCATGCATAATCATCCCATGGGAACAAGTATTCATGAATCAAATTGCATAAAACATCAATTTCCTTTGTAAAAATGAGATTACCATTCTTTGCAGATTGCGGGTTTTTATTTGTCATATCTCGGGACTAATTTCTAGCCACCATTAATGCTCATGACAGTCCACAATCAGCAATCTTCCTTCCTCTTGAACCACGGAGCAATCCGGTTTTCATTGGACAAGCATCCGTCATCCATTCTTCTTCTTCTTCTTCACCACATGAATCTGCCTTTAGGGGAGAGAGAGGGAGGAGAGAGAAAGACCGAAATCAGAGATCTTCATAGAGACCACCATTGGAGGAGCGAAGGATGGAAAAATGATCCGCATCCGGAGGGGAATGAGGGCCCAAAGTCTAATCTAGTGGTTGTTCACAGCCAGCCATCTCCATGATCAAGAGATGAGGCGCAAATTTCAGCGCCAAAGAGATCACGCCTCCATGCTTCTCCCCACGTTTTTTTGCCATGCCACATTTCATGTGGCATAAGTTGTCCCAACTCCCCAAGGGTCATGTCCACTTGGCGTCCACCTTTTCAAATCTTGCCCGGTTCTTGGCTCCTTCCCCGTCCGGACTCCGAATTGAGCTCTGAAAAATCATGGGCGTCCGGCTCGGCATCCCGCATTGGCCGGTAACTCTTGTGAACCCAGACGACAGTCTGAAAAATTATGAAAAATCAACAAGTGTCGCTCAGGCACCTTTAAAGCACTTTGGCGCTTAAAATTGTCCTAGATCGAGCCGCCGCCTTCGACGTTGAATATTTTTCCCTTGATATTCGTAATTTTTAGCTATTTTTAAGCACTTATCGACATCAAAACTCCGCTCTCATTGGCAACCAGGGATATGGCGACTCAGCCCGTCGAATCCCAAAGTAGATCTGCACATAAACAACCAAAGGAAGCATCAAGCTGATACAAAATAGATACACACTACACACAGCACAATGCTCACCCTACCCCCTGACAAAACCAAGGCATGACATCCACAAGGAGTAGGCCTAGCATAATCTGATAAAAGTCCGAAGCTAGTCACTAACCGACTGCTCCAACACAACCAAACTAAAAAGAACTATCAAAGAGGTTGCCCTAAGTGGTGGTCTGAACTACCTACCTAACTAAGGACAACACAACCAAGAGCTCCTACTAGGCGAGGACTCCTATAGCCTGATCAAGAAGTATTTTCTTGTAACACATTTCTTCTGTTAGGGTTTTATTTTATTGACATACTCGGGTATGTAAAAAGGAGGGAGTTGAGCGTAGTGACCCAAGGAGAACATGGCATCGGCCTCAGGTCCTATCTCGGTACCCAAGAACCTACCAAGCCCTCGCAAGGCGACACTTAATCCTTTTTTGACGCTCACTTTTATTTTTGCTCCAACCTTCCTTCATTTTCTTCTTTTTCAGCAAGATGCCACCCCTAGGAGGACAAGGTATCGGCCCTGGGTCTGACTCATCCCCAAGAACCTACCAGGCCTTCGCTAGGCAATGATCAACTGCTTATACATTTTCATTTCATTTCTTTTCGATTTTTATAGGGGTTAGAACCCCTTTTTACAACCTTCGTATATTTATTTGTTGTCTTTTGGGATATTCAGGGTTTTTTCTTTTCCCCCTTTATCATCTTTATTTTCCTTCTGCAGGCTTTGCTAACTGCCTCAAAACTAACAAGAACTCCTAGAACGGCTACCTAGTAGGCTAGCAGAACAGGGTCACTAGGACTTCCTACTAAAACAGGTCTTTTGATGCTTGACAATGTCTTTACAAGAGGCAACAACTACTTAGACCTCCCTCAAACATACTGAACCTAATCCTAGGACTTCATGCCTTGGACTCCGGTCCCCAACAAGGAAAGAAAATCCCCCAATAAGTACACAGACACATAGAGCATAAAACACAGTACTCATAAAGGAGAGATATCACCTGGATAGGGCCACAAGAAGCTTCCGCGCAACAAAAGGCTCCTTCCAAGCTCTTCTTCCGAACCTGTCTAGCACAAAACTCAAACAAGAAACCATTAACCGCACCTGCACTAAACAGACAATTGGCCCTCTTGGCCTAATGAAATAAAGAACTTCGCTACCAAATTGAATCAGCCCACTTGGCCTAACGAAATCAAACAGAGGAACACCTACACATCCCTCCTTGGAAGAATCCAGATATACAATAATAAGCTCCTTTCCAAGGAGGAAAAATAGGCTCGTAGCCCTAAACTAAATGCATAAGGTTATGACCCATCTCTCCTACATAGACAGCAAGAGGCGTACACATAATATGTTGTCTAATCAACCTATGGGTCCCAGATAATAACGGTAGATTGGTCTCAGCTACTCTTTGCATCACCCACATCAACCATCGTCTGCCATATATTGCATGTTCTGATAACATACCCCACAAGCGACCGGGTCCTGTTTCATCATTGATAACAATATCTAGACTAGGACCACAATTAAAGAAGAGGTCTTCTTCATAAGCAAGATTTGCCAATGAATCTGCAAACTGATTCCAGTAACGTGGACTTAGCTGAAAAGACACTCTCTCAAACTCCTCAAGTAGAGTCATCGCAGTCCGATGATACATACAAAGAATGGGATTCCGCACTGTGTATGTCCCATCTAGCTGATTCAGGATCAATTGGGAATCCCCTTTTACTAACAATCGATGAATACCACCTTGTTTGGCAATATGCAGTCCCATAATCAAGGCTTTATACTCCGCCATATTGTTAGTGAATCCTACCCCAAGATAAGCAGCTAACTTCATCGTAACTCTACGTCGGGGATCTCGGATTAGTATTCCAACACTTCCTTTTTTATTAGGGCCCTTGGACGCTCCGTCAAAATATAATGTATACGTCCACAATGGGTTTACACAGCCGGCCATCACGAACTCCTGTATTCGTAATTATGGTAATCAAAGTTTAGCATGTTGAGAGGATGAACTGACGGCTCCATCCCACCTTCTTCATTGAACTCAACAGGGATACTCGTCAACAGCCATAAACAATGATGGCAGAAGACTTTGATCTCCCACATAAAGGTTCTATCTTCTTGCTCAATCACTTTATACCCTTTGCTCCACCAGATGAGTTTTCCCTGATGGTATCTTTGCTCTTTTCCGCAGGTCTCAGATCATTCCTAGCATGGACCTGCAATGCATTTTCTTTGTATTAGCATGCTTAGAAGTAGTAAGGTTTAATCTTATTAAGATTAACCTTATTCTTAAACTCTACTCCCTGTAGATCAGCTAACAGGACTGTAGACCTATTCTTCCCTAACCTGATAATCTTGTAGGGCCCATCCCATTTAGGTTCCAATTTCCCTGGGAACAGCTCCCTACGCACATCGTAATACAAAACCAGTTGTCCTTTCTTAAAGGTATACTTCTTCGCTTTTAGGTCATGCAACTGTTTCAAGTGACGTTTAGCCATCTCTTGGTGTAATAGGCTTTGCAGCTTAATTTCATCTAGGTGTGCTAAGGTCGTAAATCGCTCTAATAGGGCATCCTCATTACCCAAAGAATGGTATATTGCGAATATAATGGTTAGCAACTCAATTTCTAAGGGTAAAACACACTCTTCACCATAAACTAGTTTGAACGTCGTGTGGCCAGTGGCGCGCTTGAACGTGGTATTATATGCCCATATTGCCACATATAGCTTCTGGTCCCAGTCTCGTTTCTTTTAAGAGACTATCTTGGACAAGATACCCACAAGCTGTTTATTAGTACTTTCAACCTGCCCATTTGCTTGCGGATTATAAGGAGTTGTTTTATTGTGCTTGATTTGCCAAGCCTCAGTCAAGATTTTGATCACCTTATTCAGGAAATGGGTTCCACGGTCCGACACTAATTCTTTCGGGGGACCAAAACGGCATATTATCTGCTCAAAATGGAGAAACATTGGATAGGTTTCCTCCTCACTAGGACAAAGAAGGGTCCACCGACAGAACCGAGACCGAGGAAGAAGGGGAAGAACATAAAAGCAAGAAGACGACCAAGAAACCCAAGAAGAAAACAGCCCAAAGGAAGAAAAAGGATGACGAAGGCCGCAAGAAGGAGAAAGAGGACTTGGAAAGGGCAAAAAAAGAATCCCTTAAGGAGGCCAAGGAGAGGGAGAAGAAGAAGAAACAGGAAGAAGAAAAGGAAAAGGAGGAATTACAGAAGGCAAAGAAGGCGTCAAAACAGGAGGCTGAGGAGAGGAAAAAGAAAGAAAAGGGAGAAAAAGACAAAAAGGAGGAAGAAAGCCAAAAAACAGGAGCAGAAAGGCAAAGAAAAGCCCGGAGGAAGACGAAGAACTAAGAAGAAAGGAGAAAGAAGACCTGGATGAGGCTACACGCCGGTCTATCGAACAACAAAGCAAGGCAGATGAATTGGGAAATCTGAGCCCGCAAAGAGAAGAAGGGCGTGGTTCTAGCACACAGGCGCCGGAAATCATGCCACCCCGCTGTCATTGAGGGCAAGGGCAAAGCCCCAATTCACCCGATTCCTCCCCTCATGGTGCCTCCCACCGAACCAACCACCATCACCCCCAGCATCCTGACCAATGCCGATGTTTCAAATTTCGTGGCATGGATGCAATACTTCATCAACAAAGAAATGGGCCAGGGACAAAGCCTCGAAACTATGGCCACAGGGCAAAAGAGGCCAGCCACTGATGCAAAATCAAGGCAAGACCCTAAACGGCAGAAGGTGGAAGCCTCGACATCACCAACCCACACAATGATGACGCCATCAGCTAATTACGATGAGTACATCGCCGAGCTTCTCTCCTAATTGGAGAAAGCTAAGGAGGAATGAAAGATAGCTGTGGCTCAGTTGGCAGCTAAAAAGGAGTCAGTAGCTACCTTCCAACTCGACAAAACTAGAATGATAGCCATGCAGCAAAGGGAGATCTCGGATCTCAAGCAAGAAGTGAAGGCTAAGGACAATAGGGAAGAGCACTGGAGGCAACTACTAGACAATGAAACACAGGAACTTGTGAAAATGCAGAGAGAACACAAGCTCTTGATCATACAGTATGAGGAGCTCATTGCAAAAACCGCCAAAGTCGAAGTGCTTATGGCTGAGCTCAATGCCAGGGACGAGGAAAGAAAACAGAACATGGAGCAGCAGCAAAACGAGATCGTCGATCAGCTGAACTCCCAAAAAGAAGAACATGAGAAATTAGTCAAAGAACGGAAAGACCAAGAACAAAGGCTCACGACCCTGGCTCTAAGGCAAGGAGAGAGCCTAGAAGAGATGAACAAGAAAGCAGAGGAGTGGGCCACGCAGAATGAAAGAAGGGTGAAGACATTGGCACGACGCCTTGCTCTGGTGGAAAAAGAGAAGATCATCGTAGAGAATAAGGCAGAAGCCGCCCAGGTGGCCTTCGGTGCCCAACAAAAGGCCTTCCTCAACACAATCATGGACACCACCTACCCAGAGGAGGGAGAATCATTGGAGGTGGCACAAAAGAAGCTTAACATTGCATGCAAGGCCCTGCATGCAGGACTGCAGATGCCACCCCAACCTATGGAGGTTAGATTGAGCCTAGAAGAGCAAAGGAAATACCTACTGCTGGCCTGCCTAACCCCCTAGGAAATAGATGCCATAGGATTTGAAGAGGGAGCACCACAGGGAGACCGGTAGGGGGAGGAAGCAAAACTCGAATTCGACATGGGCAGATTCAGAGAGGATGTGATCCCATAACCCCCCTCGCCGCAGTCTCAAGATCAACAACAGGAGGACCCATCTGTGGAGAGACATGCCGCGCTTAAAGAGAGACGCAAGAAGTTAGTCGAAAAAGCTAGGAAGTAGTTAAGGGCCAAGCCATTTGTGCAGCCATCCGCACCCTCCCACCTTGCCCTGATGACATCCCAGCTCGATTCCACGCAGAGCTAGTGGTTTGGGAGGGACAAGAAAAAGAAAATGATCCATTCACCTTTAGCTTTCTCCTGCCCAACAGCCTGCCAAGGGTCTTGCCGCTAAAGGTGATGGAGGAGGTGATCGCGATTGGTGGCCGACTAGGGCAAAAGTGGCTAGAAGAGAGAGAGAAGACCCCCACCTCTTGGGGAACTGAAGAGGCCGACTACTGGCAAAACAAAGTTTTTGAAGTTCCACACATAGTACAAGGCTATAAAAGCCAACCCTTGTGGAGGAGGCGAGTATCTGACATTAGTATGCTCATGTGGATGGCGTTTTGTAACACGCTGCCCTTCGAGAGGAACAACCCCACATACATGGCATACCCTCGAAGGGTAGGTGTGGATTTTGATGCCACCCTCCATGGGCATTACGACTTTCCCATTATCTATAACTCCAATGTAGTATCCTTTGAACATGTCCTCCTCTTTAACCTAGAAAGCCTAGATGACTCTATGATGCGCTTCCTCGCAGATTTCTCTTCATGTCCCGACCCAGCTTTTGTAACTACATGTAACTACCTTAGATTACTTAAGCTATTATTTAAGCAAGACCCAACTCCACAAGAGCACGGCCTGCCTCCCCTCTTCTTCGACCCTAACGCCATTGACAGCTGCGCCATGGCTCGTCTCATGATGAGGGCTAGTCTCCTCCCCTCCTTTTGCCTAGCCCTCCTAGAAGACATGAATGATAGCTTGTTTACTAGGTGCAATCACCCTTTCCTCTCCACCTCCTCTCTCCACATCTGCATGAATCTGAAAGGATACATGCAAAGCTACCAATTTTTGAGCAAATCCATCCGACCCCCTTTCCCTTCTCATTCAGATGAAGAGAATTAGGCCTTGGCTATCATTCCACTACTGTAACTTCAAAAAAAAAGAAAAAAGAAGAAAAAAAGTAAAGAAAAGTAAAAGTGAATAAAAGAACAGCATGAAAGGAAAAGCACGAAAAACACGCTCCACTGACCGGACAACATAGCCCACTTGCAGAAGCACTTACCACCACATAAAGCACGATCACTGCACCTAGGGGTTCTCAAGCTAGGCATGCCTAGTGGCTTTGGTCGACCGGCTCCACTCCTAACCCCCTAGCCCTTTTGCTCCCCCACTCTATGCTTAGGGCACATCAAGGGCAAGACATACCTAGGGAGGTAACACTCGACCTGTCACCCTAAGCCACTTGCACTGCACCTCCCTTGGCACAAATGGGGTCCTCAAGTGTGGGATATCACCCAGGCTTGCTTGCAGTTAGACCCACCTCCCCATTCCACTAGCATGAGCACAATGCACTAACACAATGAGGTAGGCACTCCCCTTAGAAACATCACCGCACCTTCTCCTACATTTTCATGGTATCATATCAATATATTTGATCTTCATAGTGGAGTGGAGAGGTACATGATGTTAGTGGTGATGGTGTGTCCATTTGGGTAGCGGTGGCTAATGCCCGCAGTTGGCTAGTCATCTCGAGGGATGAGTCCTTTTCTTTTCCTTTAAACTTTACAAAAAAAAAACTAAAGTATTGTAACTTTTTAAATTTATTTCCCCCCCTCCCATCCCCTTGTTACATGTGATGTTGGGGGGATGGGGGGACATTGGAGATGTTATGTCCTCTTTGCCTTAGAGGAATCTAGATGTCCTCATCTTGAAGCTAGAGATATCATTCTTCTATGATAAGTGGTATTGTAGGACCTATGGGTTAGGGTCCATTATGCTTCTGTTGTGCTATTCGAATTTTGCACAAGCACTAAAACTTTAAGGTAACTCAATGAGTTCAAAGTCAAATTTATTGCAACATATTATAACACAACTGTTATTGCAGTAGTACTAGGAGATCATTACAAGTATGGGACTTTTTTACATATCATGAAGAGATTTTTAGGACTTTTAATTATCTTCAAAGGTTTTATGGACTCTAGGTATTCATAATTATTCAATACTTGAGGGAAATTGAATGCTAAACTTGTGCACCTTTGCTTTGTTGCAAGGTTCCTCCTCTTCTTAATCCAATTCAGGGCAATGGGCTCAAATACATCCTAGATCGTTACGAAGGAAGCATTGGTGATTAGGGCCTCTCTTTTGAATGTGCTCTATCTCACTACATTCATGACATTTCTTTCCTTAATCATTTGAGTCATCATAGTCTTCTTTGGTATTTGCAGGCTAGAAAGTATTTATCTTTCAAGAACTTGATATCCATTAGTCCCGATTAAAGCTTTTGCTTGTATGAGAGTATCTTGAAAGTTAGTTGGCCTTAGGGACTCTAGATGAGTGTCCAACGATTGATTCAATCCATGAAAAAAAATTGCCACTTGTTGGATAATATCCATAGATAGCACACATTTTTGAAGTATCATGAACTAGGAATAATAGTCCTCTAGAATTAATTCTAGCTAGTGCAAAGAAAAGAACTCATCATCTTGATAGTACGATAGAAATACATCAAGTATCTCTATCCTACAACCTCCTTGATATCTTTCTAGCTTATAAGGGTATTAGTGGTAGTGTTTTCTTGGAATCATTGCTTCCACTATAAGTGTGCCTCATCTATTAGCTTTAGCTTGGAAATCATAGCATTGTTAGTTGCACTTATTCTTGCTACATTAGCATTACCTTGTAGCCTAGCTAAGATTTGGGTGCCAAGCTATTGTTAGTGGTAGGAGTTTGATGCCCTATGAGTTGAAGTAGGGGTGATGTATTAGAAAAAAACTCTACTTTGGGAATAGGTTTGATGCCAACAAGCTCAATCCTAGGAGTAGTGGTAGTACCTCTTCACTTGCTAGGTTGCATAGTTACATTTTGGAAATTCCATCTCGAAGCCATTATCTTGGGCAAAGACAAAGGCCATAGTGCTACCCTCACAGTCAGTAGGAGTGGAGTAAGAAGATATTTTGCTGCCTATATCTCCAAAGTCTCTAGAGGCCCAATATTCCTTTCAAGAGTAGAATCAAGAGAATTGGGATGGTGGTGTGGCAATTTTTGGATAACTTTCAAGATCCTTATTCAATAGTCCCTTCTATTCCCTCCAATGAAGATGAACTAGATGCTCATGTGCAATCTTAGTCCCAAAATATTTTGCACATGGGTCGGCTCCACTAGTCCCCCTACCTCTACGACTACTACACCCTTAACTTTTGCTCTTACTACTACTCCTACTAGGTCTACAACATAGGTCTAAAAAACTTTGGATTTTAGATCCCATTCTCCTACTCTCTTGATCCAACTCAATTTGATGGCTCTAACTCCTATTTTGACTTCTAAAGCTACTGTAGGGCTATGACTGGCAAAGGCAAAACACCAATCTAGAGGAGCCCATATTGGTCAGCATTGATGATGATCAACTACTTTGGGTAAATTTTCTAGATTTCTTTGATCCCCTACAAGTGGAAATGCAATTAATCCAAAGATAGAGTTGCTAATGAGGCAATGCAAAGTTTTAGAAGGGAAAAACACGAAATTTTATGAGTGGATCCAAGTTTTGGAAATGGATGCCTCAAAATTCTTGGTAGATGTGGATGATGAAGTGGAGTACCTTTTCAAGCACATCTTGCTAGAGAAGTAGAAGATGCTATTATCTCATATGCATAATGCTATTATTCATATTCCCTTTGTGCTAATTCTTTTGTTTTGGTTTCACGGTCTTAAAGGTTAGAGCACTTAGCAAGGAAAGTCATTCAACAAAGGATATGGGAAGGCCAAATAGGACTAGTATAGTGGATAGTAGCACTATTCAGAGTAGAAAAATAGGACCAGTCTAGTGGACAGTAGTAGTGCTCATGTGAGTAGAAAAACAAGAGAGGCAGACATAATGTGCTAACTTTGACTCGTGAATTTGACTTGACTCCACACATCAAGAAGCCCTCTAAATCTGTATAGTTGTAAGGGTGGCTCATTGTAGTAGAAGCATTGGCCTCCAAATGCCTAATGAAAATTTACACTCTAGATCAAACTCACTAGATGTAACATGTGGACCATCAAGAGCAGCATCTACTACATTGATTCATGTTGAACGAGATCACTTGCAATGGGTGCTGCAATAAATAGCCTAATTCCTTGAAATGGTGGTTTCAGACATTGTCTTCTACAATGTTTTGCAACCCCCTTGAATTTGACCAAGAATGGGGCAACGTCATTTAAATTATTATTTGTTTCTATTTTTACCTCATCCTCCTACTAGTAGTCAGTAGTAGTAGCTAGTTCACCATCGGCCTTCTCCTCCTTTGCCTCCTCTTTCATCAATGCCCTTTCCTAGACAAGGCGTACTAATGCTTCCTCCTACTTCATGGCATCCTTCAACAATGTTCCAAGATTCTATTCATATGGCTTCAGTTAATGCTTTAATTCCAAATTGGCATACTTTTGTTCTTGTTCCCCCTAAGAACCTAAAGGTTCATAATATATTCCACATCAGCCTATTGAAGAAATATGCACCTACTCCTAACCATGTACTTGATGACCAACAAGTTGTAATGCCTAGTCAAGGAGTCCTTGAACTAAGGCATGATACGACCTTAGATGTTAGGGAGAGACAATTAAGATCCAGAACCTTGAGCAATTGTAAAATATTAGACGGGTGTAGGCTCGAGGCATAAGGCTAGAAGAGGGAAATGGAAAAAGGACCTTCCCACAATGGCTAGTCATGTAAAAAAGGGATGGGTGCCCATGGGATTTTAGGGTTTGTGTATATAAAGTTCAAAAAGTGAATGAGAGCTCATTCTTTGGTGTGTGGCTAACAAGAGCTCTCTTCTTCTTCTCTTCTCCTCATCTTCTTGCTTGTGTGTGCTCTTGAGAGAGGGAGTGTGAGAGCGGGAGGGAATTAGTGGTTGGGAGTGAGGGATCAAGATGGTGAAGCTCTTCACTATCTCCTCTTCTCTTTTTCTCTTATCTTCTCTTTTCTTGCGCGCGCGGCTATGGAGGATGGAGCTTGGAGATGGAGGAGGCTTGAGGATGCTTGAGCTCGCATCTGGGATCGTGGAGCTACCGGGGTGTGCGAGAGAGGAGGAAACTCATATCGGCATTAAGGTAAGCTCATTACACTCATAGGATCGATGGCACATTGGCTAGGTGAGAGATAGCCATTAGAGCTCGCTTGAAACGCTTGAAACAATAAGCGATCCGTGGGTCTTAGCGGTTGAGCGTGAGCTCACACGACATCTTAATTTTTGTTTAACGTACTACGAACGCATCAAAAGTAGGTATACGTATGGATACAAGTTAAATTATTTCTTATGCACAATCGCAAGTGCAGTACTATGCATTGAATTATGTTAATATATGCGGATGCATCATTCACGCACCACACATTATCGTCACACTTACACAATCACAAGTGCAGTACTACGTGTTGAATTATGTTAATGTATGTAAATGCGTCATTCACGTACCACACATTATCATCATACTTATATGAACCACACATTTATTTAATAAATATTTATTTGTAGGGACAAAGTAACGTATCTTATATTCATCAAGAAAAATACATGTGATGGCTTTTAGTGATGGTAGATACAAAAAGCCGATAGCCAACAAGAACTCTCAATTGTTCCTTGGCTTTTTCATTAGTGGAGAGGAGGGGCCAGCTTCCGATGAAAATATAAGTTCCTTCTTTGCTTAAAAAATGATGTGCTCCTCCCCCTTTAGCTCTTTCTCTAGGAGAAGCAGATCTGACGCTTTAGCGAGGTCGCCTAATGTAGCAAGCACACACATTGCTCCACCACGCATTTGGTCAAACAAGTAAAGAAGCTTTGACCGCTTGATTAGCACCACCTTTTCCAAGCTAGATGTCACAGGTATTGCTCGAAAAGGTTCAAACTTGGTCAAAGCTCAAATTTCCATGATTATTTCTTGCCACCCTGGTGAGCACTTCTTATGGAAGACCGCAAAATGTGCAACAAGGTTACCGATATACTCCTTCAGAGCTGAATCCTTTTGTTGATCCGCATGTCGAGCTTCTCCTTGCCTTGATGTAAACTCATCTATACACAATATGTCCTGAATGATAAAGTCAAATCAAACAATATATTTAGCAACTAACCTAGAGTTATCAAAAAGTGATGAAACTTGACGATAGGGTGCGTCGAATCCCCCGAAGTCCACTGATGAGATCTTGACAAAAAATTCGGAAGTCTGGCATCTGGGGCCACTTTTTGGCCCCTTGGAGTCCACTGGTGAAATCTTGGTAAAAAATGATGCCTGCAGTTGCCCTATCCAAAGAATGGCGTAGTGGTGGAGTGCATGGGGGAGGGGAGGAGGCATGCAAACAATCCACATGTGTGGACACCCCCCCTTTAAAGCCTATAAGACTCCCCCCCTTGGAGCTTGGGGAGGCAAGAGAGGGAGGAATCAGACGCCGTGCTGCAGCCCACCATCGTCGCCTTGCTGCGCCATGCAATCCGCCAGGCTGCCGCCTTCCTCGCCACGACCACCAACATCATCATTATTATCATCCACTCCATCATTATCCTCATCATCATCTCATCCATAAATTCCTTCTCTCTCCACGACACGTTTCTGTCACACAGAAGTTAGAAGCTTCTAAAACAAGGCTTCTATAAGCCTTGTTCATCCCCACCATTGCGAGTTTTGCCTAAAACCACATTCTATAAGGGCCGTGTCCCGCGCAGAATAGAAGATCCCGGGCAGAGAAGGATCGATACATGAAAGTAACCCAAGGAAAGTTGCCGAATCAAATTATTTACATCATCAATGGCTCCCAAGAAAATGGCGAGAGGCGCTCACGTGGGAGTTTCTACCTCGAGCACATATGTGGACATCCCTACAAGTTCTCATGCCCAGGTTCTTAAAAGATTAATTCTGCATAAAAGGATTGCATTTAGGCACATTTAATTTTCATGGGAAGAATGTATTTACACATGTCTCTAATTCACGTAGTCAAGTTAAAATACATTTGGGGAATTTATCTCCTTGGACGATTTACAAGAGTTAGTGCATGTCGTGCATTTGGGTTTGCTTGCATTTCCAAGTTGCAAATCCTAGGTGCATATTGCATAGGTTAAAAAAAGATGGAATGTTTAAATGCATCCTTGATTGGCCGCGAAAAAGAAAAGCACATAAGGCATTTAGGTAATAATTTTCTACTTGTGAATTCGTATGAGATAATCTTTGTCATCCATTGGATGTTGTCCAAATAGTTGCATTGCATGGAAATGAAACCATGAACTTGCCTGTTGAATGCAAAGATGCTTGCATTTTAAGTCGGGTTAAGTGCCGAGTTAAGTGTCGTAGAATGGATTAAGTCAACGATAGCCTTATGACATTCGTCATGCATGGACTTCTTTTACTGAAGTTTGTATTTAGGAAAAGATGCATTTCATATTAAATCTTGAATTCAATTGCATTAAACGAAAGGATTGTAGGCATAGTTTTTTATGTAAATCTATGTAGGTTTTATGCAAGTTATCCCCCAAATTGTCAATCATCATGATTTTAATAAGGAAAAGAAATGGTCATTGCAAACCTTATAGTTGCATAGAAGTAAAAGTCTATGATTCGCACACTTGCATGGAATGTTGTATCTTAAATTTATTTATGTACATCTCTTAGGAAAAGTATTTACATCTCTTCTAAGGAAAGATCACCTCTAGCTGCAAGACCATTAGATCGATTAAGTAATCCGCTTGCAATGGTGTAACTCAAACAATGTTTACCTCAATGCGCTAGGTAGAGTTTAATATGTTAAAAAGTTCTGCCTAGTATTACACTTGGCATGCCAAGTCAAGACTTTTGATCTCAAAGGTTCTACATGGAATGTTAGGTTTAGTTAGACGCCCATACAATAACGATCTAGGGTTTTTACCCTAGAGTAAATTGGCCTAATACTAGACTTCTGATTGAGATTAGAAACCCTAGGGCCAAACGTTGTTGGCCTAGTATGGTTAGGGTTGGGTTGGGTCAAGAGGACTCCCAAACCCTACATCTTGACCAAACGTATTTCTTGACCAAGGAACATCGTTTTATGGGAGAAATGATCCCACAAGTTAGGTGCGACACTTGTCTCATACAACAAGTTGCAATGTCGCATGGCTTTTTGTTTAAATCACAAGATAGATTTGCCACTCCTTGGAACAAGGTTGGCAAGTTCCAAGTACAAGTTTAATTTGCAAGAGGATGAGTAATCATCCTGCTATTGAGTTGCCAAGTTAGGGTAACAAGCAATTGACCAATCAAGTTAGGACGACAAGGTTGCCCAGGATTTACTGTCTTAATTTAAGGAGCCTAAGGTATTTGTTAATTTGGGTTAGCAGGGTATAAACCCTAACCCAAGGATAAAAGGGTAAACAAGCAACGAAACCCTTGGGGATCTTTCCAAGTTGCAATTGATCTCGGATCGAATGCTGGATGCATTTGGAGAGAAGGAATTATACCTTGGCAGTTGGCCAAATAAACGACCGTTGGATTGATTGTGTTTGTACAGTTAGGAGCACTGCTTGTACTTCTTTGCTCAATGAACTAAAGCTGGAAAAATAATCAATGCTTCAGGTTGAAGGCCTGAGGGAGAGGCAGCATCAATTATCCCCGACTGTTTGCCTGACCCTAACCAAGGGGGTTGTTAGCGGCACCGAGAACATAGACCAAACCCACCATGAGAAATCTCTCCGTGGGTGCTACTTGGGGCAGTAGGACGCTTGGGTGCAAGGGGGGCTCTAGCCATAAATCCCTTGCCTCCGGGTCCTGCACAAGAGGCCGACGTGACTCGGGATTGGATCTCAAGGCCCACATACTAGTCTACGAGCGAAAACTTGGATTAGTAATCCCTGAGGATTGTTGGATTGCCTTCAGGCAGATTATGGAATTGCCTTCGAGCAGATTATGGATTAGCCTTCAGGTTGGATTATTATGATGTATTCCAAAGATTGATAAATAAGATCAATTGTTGAAAAGGAACTTGCTTGACATTGTTTTTCTATGTCTGTACTTAAGTTACGTAAAGGAACCGGTGATTAATTTGCTAATTAAGAAAGCTATTTTTGCGTGTCAAACTAAATGTGGTAGGTTATTAGACAACTAAAGTAACCCTGAGGAAAGTGCGATGGATGTGACCATGGATCCGTCCATGGGTGGTCTCGGTTGGCTGGGAACTTTTCTCAAAGAAGTTGATGGCAAGGTAACGATGACCTAGAATCTAGGAAGCTAGAGTCCTGATTTGTGTTGTTTTAGGGGAATGGAATGGGACTATGCCTTACAGACAGAGAGGTTGAGCTTCGCATCCCTCTCGTTTCCTATTCTCCTTGAAGCAAGTGTAGCATGAATCCGCTTCAGCCCTGACGTTTTTGTGTAAAGTAGTTCGTTTGGGGTTTGACGCTAGTTACTTTCTAGGAACTTGACCATTAGAAAAATCCTGATTCAGGTTGGTCCTAAGTGGGAACGGCCAGAATGCTTTCGCTTCATGGCAGACTCGGGAAGACCTAGATCGCAAACCGCGTGACATTCCGTGGGAGTGCCAGGCGGCGCTTTCTGGATTCTCTTCCCGATGGGCTGCTAGGACGTGTCCTACAAGTGAACAGGTAGACACGTTAGAGTTGGTATCAGAGCGAACCAACGAGGAACTAATATTTATAAGAAAACTTAATTAGGGGAAGTAGAGAAAATGTTGTTGTTAAAAACATTTCCTTACTTACGTATCAATGCTGGCCTGCAGAGTCGCAAAGCATGGAACAAATTCTTGGTGTTCCAGGTTATGTTTATGGAACGAAGATGGATGGGTGATTCAGGAATTTATTACATAGCTGCCCATTGATTTGCATACCTTGGAACCAACCTAAAGAGAATCAAGTGGTTGGAGGACCTAAAGATCGCGAAGCTGTTCATCTTTGTTGAGGCTCACGCAAACGCAACCCTACATGTCGGCGGTCAAAAGGTCAAGCAAAACATGTATGTGTATGAGGAAGTGACTCGAATAATCCCTGCCAATAGAATCAAGGTGTTGGGATGTTATGAAAAGAATGGATATCAAAGGAAATGATACCCTAATCTTTCAATGACCTATCGATTCCTGAGAATCCATGACCCGAATCCATACTATTACTCGATTCCCGTAGCTGAATGTAACACAATCTTGTTCTCCCCGAATTAATGTATCAGCTTGTTCCATCTTTCCAAAAATAATTGTACTCGAAAGGGCTATGTCCATATGAATGAAATAAACTTTTCTTTAATCAATGTCTGTCATGGCTGTGAGTGTTAGTACAGAGTTAAGTGATTAGGTCACTTGGCTGAAAGCTAAACTGGGCATGTTAATGTAATGTGAGAAACGTTTAGCGAGTTTTAATGTAAAGAATTTCAATGCCCAGGCACAAACTCAAGTGCAGATTCCTAGTCTGACCCCTACACCAAGTACGGCCGTGATTTAGAAGAAGAAGTCTCTTCTCAAGAAAATCAAGCCACAAGAATTTGATGGTAAGGGAAGGACCGTCCAAACTGATGTCGAAATCTGGATTGAATCCATGGAGGATTATTTTGAAACAGCAGGTATTGCACCCGCTAACGAAGCAATGCTCGCCAAATTGAAGCTTACCAGCGAAGAAAGGCTTTGGTGAAAGCAATGGTGCATAGACCAAGGGATCTCAGAAGGGTCAGTTACTTGGGAGAAGCTAAAAAGAGCTGTACGATGAAGATATCTACCACCTGTCTACCGAACGCAAAAGATGAATGAATCTATGAGTTGAAACAGCTTGGTCTATCTCTTGATGCATACTATTCAAACTTCATCTCTCTTTTGAAGTATGCATAGCAAATGGATATGACACAACAGGTGTCGAAGTTTTGTGCTGGATTAAATTCGTCTGTAAATACCTACCTCGAATCAATGCACCCAACAGACCTTCAGGATGCGCTCATTGGAGCTGTGCCCATAATACAGGAGGTGCAGACCAGGCCAAGAAATAACAAGACTTGGTCTTATAAGGATTAGAACAAAGGAGTGTATAGGTCCCAGGCTAAGAGAACACAAGGAAAAAATTTGGACAAAGGAAGAAAGCTAGGGTGAACGCTACTAACAACTTCATTCCTACCCAAGGTAATGGCCGCAATATCCGTTGCTTCCATTGCAACGAGCCTGGTCATTTCAAAAGGCAATGTCCCAAGCTTGGCGGAGGACAATGTCAAGGACCATCCCAAGGAACCACCTGGGCTAGAGGGAGAACCGCCAGTGTTGCCGACAAGGAGTTCAGTGGATGAAGAAGACCCGACCATGGAAGCTGACTTTAAGAGGGAAACGATTCATACCGCCCTTCACAAGAAAGGCCCGAATCGCCAATTTTCGGTGATTCAGACTCCATTGGATTATCAAGATAAAGGTTTCAAAACCTTGATTGATTGTGGTAGTACACATTCCTTCATTTCACCAGCTTGTGCAAGAAGATTAGGAATAGCCACAATAGATGCACCTACCTTACTTGTGGAATTAGCAAATGGTTGTGAGGTCACTTGTACCAGGCAAACTGTTAAGGTGGAATTCCTACTGGGAGGAAAGTCGACTTCAATCAGATTCAGGATTATGAACCTAGGTATCCATGAGAGTTTGCTCAGAATGGATTGGCTTAAACCTAATGATGCCCACATCCACTGTGTGTGGAAAGGGCCAAGTTTCCTTTCGAAATTCTGAAGGGGAGTTGGTCACAACTCAAGGAGAGGCTGGGAAGCCAAAAATTCAACTAGCCAAAGCATCTCGGATAATAAAAGGAGTTAGGAAGGGGCTACCTGTCTATTTGATTAAGCTAAATAAGCTAGATCAGAATCAGGAGTCTAGGGAAGAACCTTCATGGCTAAAGGAGTACACAGACGTATTTCCTAAAGAGCTGGCAGAACTTTCTCCTCAAAGGGAAGTTGATCATGAAATCAGCCTAGTGCCAAGAGCTGCACCAATTGCAAAGAGACTATACAGAATGTCCATTCCGAAAGAGATTGAGCTGAAGGAGCAACTCAAGCAACTATTAGACCAAGGTTACATCCGTCCTAGCAGTTCGTCATGGGGAGCTTCAGTGTTGTTCCAGAAAAAGAAAGATGGAATGCTTCGGCTATGTATTGATTACTGAGGGTTGAATCAATCAACCATTAAGAACAAATATCCTATTCCAAGAATAGATGAACTTCTTGACAGTCTTCAAGGTGCAAAGATCTTCTCCAAAATTGATCTCAGGTCTGGATATTATCAGATAAGGATGAAGCAAGAGGATATCCCAAAGACGGCATTCAGCACAAGATATGGGCACTTTGAGTTCCTAGTCATGTCATTTGGGCTAACAAATGCACCTGCTACCTTCAATAGGTTAATGCAGGATATCTTTAGGCCATATCTTGATGACTTCGTACTCGTCTTCTTTGACGATACCCTAAATAGAAAGAAGATCATGAACCCCATCTTTGCATTGTCCTTGAGACAATGAGGGCACACAAGCTTTATGCCAAGAAGAAGAAGTGTGCATTTTTCAAGCGACAAATTGAATATTTGGGATTCATCGTATCAGCAGAAGGAATCTTAGTGGATCCGGCCAAGGTCAGAGACGTTCTAGAGTGGCCAACACCAACAACTACCAAAGAAATATGCAGTTTTCTTGGATTGACAGGATGGTACAGGGTCTTTATCAAAAACTATGCTTTGATTGCAGCGCCACTGACCGATCTATTGAAGAAGCAAACATCGATTGTATGGTCAACTGCTGAACAATCTAGTTTTGATAAACTAAAGCAAAGCTTGATATCAACACCTATCCTGAAACTTCTGGACCTTGGTAAGGAGTTTGAAGTAATAACTGATGCTAGCACACTTGCCTTAGGATGTGTGCTTATGCAAGAAGGTCATCCTGTAGCATACTCTTCGAGGAAACTGAAGAGCCATGAGAGGAACTATGCTACCCACGATCTAGAGCTATTAGTTGTCATCCATGCTCTCAAGCTTTGGAGACACTACTTGCTGGGTAACAAGTTTACCCTAGTGATGGATCATAAAAGTCTCAAATGGATCTTTACCCAAAATGAGCTCAATATGAGGCAACATCAATGGATTGAAGTGCTGGAGGAATGATACACTTAGTCGCAAGGCATTTCTGAATTCTCTGATTTTACAAGATCCATCAATAGCTAGATATCTAGCCACAAAGGTACCCAATACTTGAGCTAGCTAAAGAAGAGGCACACCATGACCCAACCTATCAGAAATTGCTAAGGGAGATCCCCATCAAGGATCAAGACCCGAAGCTACAGGCAAAGTATCAAGAATTCTCTATCAATAGTGGACTTGTCTACTATAGAACGAGATTATGTATACCGGCAAGCCAATCACTCAAGCAGAAGATACTTTGGGAAGCTCATGACTCCTCTTTTTCAGGACATCCTGGCTATGCCAAGACCCTCAATGCAGTCAGAAAGAGCGATTATTGGGAAAGGCTTAAAGGTGATGTTCTCAAATATGTCACTGAGTGTGCTTGTCAATGCATTAAGGCTGAACATGTCAAAATGTCAGGGAAGTTGCAAACACTTGACATTCCACAAATGAAATGGGAATTCATTAGTATGGACTTTGTTGTTGGCATGCCCCAAGTTCAGGAAGGTTACAACTCCATTATGGTTGTGGTGGATATGCTCACCAAGGAGATATTCAAATTGCATGGGTTACCCAGAAGAATCATTAGCGATCGTAACTCTCTCTTCACATCACAAGCCATTGGGACTCAACTCTGTTTCAGTACAACTTACCATCCCCAAACTGATAGACAAACGGAGCGAATCAACCAAGTCATTGAAGATATGCTAAGGGCACATTGTTGCCGAGAACCCAAAAAGTGGATTCAATATTTGCCACTGGTTGAGTTTTCCTACAATGCTTCTTATCAACAAAGCATTCAGATGACTTTTTTTCAAGCATTGTATGGGCAAGTCTATCGTAGTCCTTTAAACTTTTTAGATCCAACGTTAAGGGTTGAAGCTTCAAAGCAGATGCTGCAAGATATGGATGACCAAATCAAGTTAATAAGACAGGACATCCAAGCTGCCAAGGATAGATAGAAGGCTTACGCGGACCTGAAACATCAAGATAGATCCGTCGTTGAAGGAGATATGGTCTTCATTCGTGTACATCCAAAGAAGAGTTCCCTATCCTTGGGTGAATGCAAAAAGCTAAGTCCAAGGTATTGTGGACCCTACAAGATCCTCAAGTGCCTAGGGCCTAATGATTATAGACTACAACTCCCTGAAAACCTAAAGGTTCATAATGTATTCCATATCAGTCTATTGAAAAAGTATGTGCCTAACCCTAGTCACGTGCTTGATGATCAACAAATTGTAATGCCTAGCCAAGGAGTCCTTGAGCTACGGCCTGACAAGATCTTAGATTTTAGGGAGAGGCATTTGAGATCCATAAACTTGAGAGAATACCTCGTCTAGTGGAAAGATTATCCCGAAGAGGATGCCACTTGGATGGATGAAAGTACTCTCAACCAACAATACCCCCAAATCTTCTCGAGATGAGGACATCTCGATTCCTCTAAGGGGGAGGGAATGTAATATTTCCACACGAAATATGAAAGCATTTTAACCACTATACGCCCCATGCAAAAGCAGTGCTTAACCCACGCACGCGATAATAAACCCACGCGGAATAATGTTAGTGGCTAAGTCCTTAACCCGCGTGCGCGATAATAAACCCCAATCACGTTGTGCAAATAACGTCGAGGCTAAAACCCATAGGCTGCACGAGAACACCCTTCTCGAAAAAAAGGTAAATGGATAATGGCCAATTTTTGTGAAATTTTTTTTTAATAACCCCTCCCCCCTCAGCCGATGCATGGTAGGGGAGAGGAGTGAGAGATGGAGTGTGAGAGGAATGGCGTAGTGGTGGAGCGCATAGGGGAGGGGAGGAGGCATGCAAACAATCCACATGTGTGCACACCCCCCTTCAAAGCCTATAAGACACTCCCCCTTGGAGCTTGGGGAGGAGAGAGAGGGAGGAATCAGACGTGTGCTGCAGCCCACCATCACTGCCCTACTGCGCCATGCAGTCCGCCAGGCTACCACCTTCTTCGCCATGATCACCAACATCATCATTATTATCATCGACTCCATCATTATCCTCATCATCATCTCGTCCATAAATTCCTTCTCTCTCCACGACACATTTCTGTCAAATAAGTTAGAAACTTCTTTAGAAGCTTCTAAAACAAGGCTTCTATAAGCCTTGTTCATCCCCACCATTGTGGGTTTTGCCTAAAACCACATTCTGTAAGGGTTGTGTCCCGCACAGAATAGAAGATCTCAGGCAGAGAAGAATCGATATGCGAAAGTAACCCAAGGAAAGTTTCCGAATCAAGTTATTTACGTCGTCAATGGCTCCCAAAAAATGGTGAGAGGTGCTCACATGGGAGTTTCTACCCCGGGTACACGTGTGGACATCCCTACGAGTCCTCATGCCCAGGTTCTTAAAAGATTAATTCCGCATAAAAGGATTGCATTTAGGTACGTTTAATTTTCATGGGAAGAATGCATCTACGCATGTCTCTAATTCACGTAGTCAAGTTAAAATACATTTGGGGAATTTATCTCCTTGGATGATTTACAAGAGTTAGTGCATGTCGTGCATTTGGGTTTGCTTGCATTTCCAAGTTGCAAATCCTAAGCACATATTGCGTAGGTTAAAAAAAGATGGAATTGTTTAAATGCATCCTTGATTGGCCGCAAAAAGAAAAGCTCATAAGGCATTTAGGTAATAATTCTCTACTTGTGAATTCGTATGAGATAATCTTTGTCGTCCATTGGATGTTGTCCAAATAGTTGCATTGCATGGAAATGAAACCATGAACTTGCCTGTTGCATGCGAAGATGCTTGCATTTTAAGTCAGGTTAAGTGCCGTAGAACAGATTAAGTCAATGATAGCCTTATGACATTTGTCATGCGTGGACTTCTTTTATTGAAGTTTGTATTTAGGAAAAGATGCATTTCATATTAAAGCTTGAATTCAATTGCATTAAATGAAAGGTTTGCAGGCATAGTTTTTTATGTAAATCTATGTAGGTTTTATGCAAGTTATCCCCCAAATTGTCAATCATCATGATTTTAATAAGCAAAAGAAATGGTCATTGCAAACCTTATAGTTGCATAGAAGTAAAAGTCTATGATTCGCATATTTGCATGGAATGTTGTATCTTAAATTTATTTATGTACATGTCTTAGGAAAAGTATTTACATCTCTTCTAAGGAAAGATCACCTCTAGCCACAAGACCATTAGATTGATTAGGTAATCTGCTTGCAATGGTGTAATTCAAACGATGTTTACCTGAATGCGCTAGGTAGAGTTTAATACGTTAAAAATTCTA
Organism: Lygodium microphyllum; assembly: GCF_053477565.2. Lineage (NCBI taxonomy): Eukaryota > Viridiplantae > Streptophyta > Polypodiopsida > Schizaeales > Lygodiaceae > Lygodium > Lygodium microphyllum. The sequence goes on from NC_141155.1 coordinate 120,559,675, forward strand.
CCTAGTATCGCACTTGGGATGCCAAGTCAAGACTTTCGATCTCAAAGGTCCTACACGGAATGTTAGGGTTACGTAGACGCCCATACAATAATGATCTAGGGTTTTTACCCTAGAGTAAATTGGCCTAATACTAGACTTCCGATTGAGATTAGAAACCCTAGGGCCAAACGTTGTTGGCCTAGTATGGTTAGGGTTGGGTTGGGTCAAGAGGATTCCCAAACCCTACATCTTGACCAAACGTATTTCTTGACCAAGAAACGTCGTTTTATCGGAGAAATTATCCCACAAGTTAGGTGCGATACTTATCTTATACAACAAGTTGCAAGGTCGCATGGCTTTGTGTTTAAATCACAAGATAGATTTTCCACTCCTTGGAACAAGGTTGGCATGTTCCAAGTACAAGTTTAATTTGCAAGAGGATGAGTAGTCATCCTGCTATTGAGTTGCCAAGTTAGGGTAATGAGCAATTGACCAATCAAGTTAGGGCGGTGAGGTTTCCTAGGATTTATTGTCCTAATTTAAGGAGCCTAAGGTGTTTGTTAATTTGGGTTAGCAGGGTATAAACCCTAACCCAAGGATACAAGGGTAACAAGCAACGAAACCCTTGGGGATCTTACCAAGTCACAATTGATCCCAGATCGAATGCCCAATGCATTCGGAGAGAATGAATTATACCTTAGTAGTTGGCCAAATAAACGACCACTGGATTGATTGTGTTTGTATAGTTAGGAGCACTATTTGTATTTCTTTACTCAATGAACTAAAGCTGGAAAAATAATTAATGCTTCAAGTTGAAGGCCTGAGGGAGAGGTAGCATCAGTTACTCTGGACTGTCTGCCTAACCCTAACCAAGGGGGTTGTGAGCGGCGCCAGGAATATGGTCCGAACCCGTCGCGAGAGGTCTCTCCGTGGGTGCTAGTTGGAGCAGGAGGACGCTTGGGTTCCAGGGGGCTCGAGCCGTAGATCCCTTGCCTCCGGGTCCTGCACAAGAGGCTGATGTGACTCGGGATTGGATCTCAATGCCTGCATACTAGTCTACGGGCAAAACTTGGATTAGTAATCCCAGAGGATTGTTGGATTGCCTTCGGGCGGATTATGGAATTGCCTTCGGGCGGATTATGGATTAGCCTTCGAGCTGGATTATTATGATGTATTCCAATGACTGATAAATAAGATCAATTGTTGAAAAGAAACTTGCTTGACATCGTTTTTCTATGTTTGTGCTTAAGTTACGTAAAGGAACTGGTGATTAATTGGCTAATTAAGGAAGCTATTTTTGCGTGTCAAACTAAATGTGATAGGTAATTAAACAACTAAAGCAATCCTATGGAAAGTGCAGTGGATGTGACCATGGGTCCGTCCTACGAATGGGTGGTCCCGATTGGCCGGGAACTTTTCTCAAAGAAGTTGACAGCAAGGTAATGATGACCTAGAATCTAGGAAGCTAGAGTCCCGATTTGTGCTATTTTGGGGGAACGGAATGGGACTATGCCTTATGGGCAGAGAGGTCGAGCTTCGCATCCCTCTCGTTTCCCATTCTCCTTGAACCAAGTGCAGTATGAATCCACTTCGACCCTGATGTTTCTGCGCAAAGTAGTTTGTCTGGGGTTCGACGCTAGTTACTTTCTAGGAACTTGACCATTAGGAAAACCCTGATTCAGGTCGGTCCTAAGTGGGAACGGTCAGAATGCTTCCGTTTCATGGTAGACTCGGGAAGACCTAGATCGCAAACCCCGTGACATTCCGTGGGAGTACCGGGCGGTGCTTTCTGGATTCTCTTCCCGATGGGCTACTAAGACGTGTCCTACAAGTGAACAGGTGGACACATTACACACCATGAGAGCCAACATTTGCTATGCCACCACACTTAATGTTCCTCTTCAACATTTATGAGCTCTTCAATCGGTTCTTCTCCTGTGTATGTGATAGAAACAACTTGTGGAGTTGTATCTTCATCACTCTCCTCCTCTAGGGGTGTATCCAATGCAAGGAGGTAAATTGCCAATGCGCAATCACACTCCACGAGATCCAAAGGTGATGTACTTCGTACACTTCCCATGGGAACAGTGCATACTCTATGCGAAGGATCCACATGGGCCAAACACCTATTCACCACTTTTTGGTGATTCTTCCCTGCTTGAAATACCATGAGCTGTTCCAAAGGCACTCAAGTCATGTCGGATCCCTAGATGGAGTATGTGCATATAGCAATGGTGCTCACAAAGTCTTCCAAAACTTGAAGGGGGGGATCGAGCCATGAGAGCACGCTTTCAAGGTTGAAGTTCTCAGAGAAAACTTGAAATATCTCATCACCCTGGTTGTCAAAAATAGTCTCGTGGATCCACTCATCAAAGTGTGCGCAAGCATCCATCGTAGCAGGCAGGAGGGATGTGGTGGATATAAAGAGATGAAGTGAGAAATTATGAAATGAAACAATGAAACAAGAACTAAACTAGTTCTACCTTAAAAACCTTAAGTTTTAAACCATTAAGGGTTGTTCGCATACGATATTTAGTTATGGCTTTACTTACATCTTTGTAAAGTTTACATGCATATGTAAATGTGCTGATGTGGAAAGTGTATAACAAGTGTATGATTTTGCATAAATACCATAAATACCATAATTTTTAAATATTACAAGTTTGTAACTGACAATATTCTATTGGCCAAAAAATCCCAAAAATTTATAGGTGTTGGATATTACAACTTGTAGTGTTGGGATTTTTAGGGAGACTCTACAATTTCTAAAATATGTGGAACCACACACTTTTTGCTGATAACAGTATCCTCAACTCGGCTTCAAATTTTCCTACCATCTAGTTTAAAATAGAAGCTAACATGTGGATTCTGCATTAACACTGTAATTTCCTGGCGCATTATACTCAAGGACCAATCATCCTCCATTTGCAACACTTGGGGCTCTTGGCTCCCCTCACAAATGACAGTAACATCCACAGCTGCACTTTCACACATGTCTTGATCAAGGCACAACCATTTACCCTTGAGCATCCTCCATCTACGATACTTGAACACTAGTCATAAAGTTTGTTGTGCGACAAAGTACTTGTAATTGAAAAGGAAAGCTAGCCGATTCATCCCAAAGTAATATAATAGTCAACTAAGAGAGAAAATTTTTACCTGAAAGCCATGTCCCTTGTTGTGACTTGACACTCCACTGTGTCAGGACTGTGAGTTATTTTTTATGTCCAAGTTTCACCTAGAATCCTTGTTACGTAATCCTTTGATGTATTTTTTATGACGTACGTGCTTTTGGTATGTCTCAAACCTCCCTATTGAAAAAATAGCAAACAAGAGAAAATGCAAAGAGAGATGGGTACCTGTGTTTTCCCCAAAATCTAAAGCTGCGTGGAGAAGAAAGTGCAGAGGTAAGCAAAACGCTCAAAACCCTAATTACTCTCAACAGGGAGCTTCAATGGAGACAAAAATTCACGAGTATAGAGAAGAGAGGGAAAGTGGTATGTTGCTCAACTTTTGGGTCAAATTGATTTCGTGAGAGAAAAAAAAACGAAATTGAAAATTCTCCAAAAAAAGGGGAAAAATACGAGGTGAGAGAAACTCAAATTTTGTGTACTATTCATTCTTTCTTTTTTTAATCCCTCACTACCCCTTTTTTTAATAGAAAACCCAAATTTTGGAGAGAGAAGATTCACCCTCCATGGATGTTAACATCTAGCCTTCCTATTGGACAATCCAAAAGGCCCATATCTTAAACTATATTATTTTTAAGGGCCCATTTGTGAGTTCATTTTTTTTCCTAATGCAACTATAAATCTATATTAGCATTTCAAAATTCCACCTTCTCATGATCACTTAAGCCTTCTACCATATCAAGTTTTTTGGCTCGTCTACATTGTGGTGAGAAAAGGGTAACATTTTTTTGAAACATAGTGACTTTATGCTAATTCATGTGGATTGTGAGTTTGTCTTGGTCTTAGTTCTGGGTTACTTTTACTTGGTAAAGCCAAGACCTATCTAATAATAGGTGTTAATATCTTCCTACATGCTCCATGTTTAACACAATTATTGAAACTAATAATGGAATTGTAGCAATTTTCAAGCAAGTGGTCTCACCCTTTGCTGGTTCGCCATTCTGACAAAGAATGGTGTGGGTTTCCAAATTATCCATCAATCCTAATTCTTGATAGGTTGCTAGTGTGACGATGTTGACACTAGATCCACCATTGAGTAACACGTTCCAAATGATTTGGTCCTTACATTGAATAGAAATTATTGGAATGGTTGGGTCTCACAATGGGATTGGTGGTATTGGCTCTTCTTGGATTCTTTGAAGTTTCACCTTTAGAGTATTATCTATCATCGTTGCTACTTCAGACGAGCACGGGAGTCACTAATGGAGTCACTTGCGTGGATAACAATCCTTTACCAATTTCGATGCCACAAGGTTTTTTTCTAAAAATTTCTATTCTAATTCAATAGAAATAAGATAAGTCTCTTAAGAAATACTGCGATCTTAGAGTATTCACTTGGAAAATTATTAGAACATCTTATAGGCTAGAAACTGTTAGGGAAACTACAAAATTCTAGAACTCAAGAGAAATCATGAGGAATTTTTTAAGATGGATTTATTAAGAATGCACCCGAAGAAATTAGTCAAGGATATAGTTTAACCTAGAAGCTTTGATAGAAGATTTTAAGACCAAAAATATCTCTAAGTTACAGACTTAAGGTCAAGAAACTTGGTTACAAGAATGTTAGTATAAACCTTAAATTGAGAGGTTAGAGACCCCAAAATCTAGATACCCTAGGGGAAGAGCTCACTGTGTGAATTTCAAAGGTTGACTGCTACGAGATTAATCATCGCTTGGAAATTGCATGAGTGTTTGAAGTCATAATTACTTGAAGACATCAATCTTGTTTGTGATTTTCTAGATTAGATAATGATTGAATTAAGTATTGGAACATATATAAATTGAGGAGCCCTATACCTCCCCGAAGGATAGGTGCTGAATCCCCATACCAGGAGGGGATGTTTTTACTGCCGTAGAAGCATGGACGACTTCGATCACGAGAGGTCTCCTAGTAGGGATCATAGTAAGTAGGAGGTGGTTAAGGTGCTAAGGGGGACTCTAGCTAGTAAATCCTTTACACACCTAGGAACTACTTGGTCCCCTGTATGGCCCAAGTTCTACTTAGGACACCTAAAAACGCTAGTTATAGGTGGATTTGATCTTGGTGACGTGCAAATGCGTAGGATGAGGTAGCACGTGAAATTGTAATTTTTCTCTTGTATGGGCAGGAAAACACACATTATGGAACATAATCAATGAATTTGTTTTATTCAGATTGTATGTATGTGAGTAAATTACGCAAACAAACAACTAAGAACGTCCATAGAGGGAAGTGAGTGGATGGATTCCTGATGAATCCAGTCCTATGCCAGGGTGGTCTCGGTTAGTTGAGATGTTTCCCAAAAAACAAACACTAGGAAGAAACTCTAGAAAGGGCCAATTTGCTGACTTACCTAGGGTTTAGTCTCAGAACTCGAACTGTAAATTATCTTAGGGGAAAAGTACTACGGTTGTGCTAGAGCATGATAAGGTATTTCATAAATCCTTAGTCTACTACTAGAAAAAAACATTGTACTCCATGAACCAAGGGTAATGGTAGTTGCTCCTTCCGGACAAGAAGCCTCTCGAAGGACACCTCTGGATGTGAGCTAGTGATTGATAGGTGATTGTTAGGTCAATTAGGAACCTTTAGGTTGGTCCTCCGTGGGTAATGGCAGGACGCTTCCCCTACGGGGTCGACCTAGGGTTATAGAGCCGATGGACAAAATTCGATCATTCTAGTTAGAGTACAGATGGGGACGTCTAGAAGGTAAACTCTAGGCAACTACCAAAACATTACTTGTCATGTAATAAAGGTGGGTACATTATAGTTTGACTTGAGTATTTATGAGCTATATGCTTGAGGTCATGAAGCTTATAGAGCTCAGTTAGAAGCTAATCAAAGAAAGCATTATTGGTAGCACTAATCATAGTAGAAGCAGCCCCCATTTAAACTTGGAAACTAATGTAAGCAGGCCAAAACTGTGCATGTACATGCTTGGAATTGTGGGAAGTATTCAGCCTTGAAATGCTTATGTTGGGCACAAACAAGTACATGATATGTTTGGCAATGTATATGCCTTGGAGCTTGTGCATTTGGTATGATTAAAAGGGGTTGAGAATTCAATTTTGCAACACTTTATAGATCTAAAATTGTAGGTTGAAATCTATCATTGAATATATGAGAGCTTACACTTGAATTTTTGGAGCATCCTGACACCTATTGGGTACTCGTAGATATTGGTCCATAAATAAAAGATGTTTTGTGGATGTAAATGAGAATTAAGTGCTCTGATCTAGATTGAAATATTGGTGGTTATAATAGTGGAGTGGTTGTAAACAACCTCTGAGAAGAATATTTGGCACTAATACTTGCATACGATGCAAGTATTGATGCTTGTCTGGTCATGTATTGAATCCCCGGTGTAATGGACATGTCTATGATGTATTGAGGATGTTTTGGGCTAAGAGTACCTCAATTTGCATAGGAAATTGAGTGTTGGCCATTACAGACTGCTTATATGTCTACTGTTACATAGCTTGGTTACATACAAGATACGCAAGAGATGAAGTCTATGTGAACATGCTATCATGTCTAGATGTTTTAACAATGCCATAGAATGTTTTGAGCCGATTTGAGCTTGATGTTCATTTGACTACATTTTTCACTGTTGGTTTTTTTTTATAGCCTATTCTGAAATTGCAGGAAATTTGTTTCTAAAACTATAGGAAAACTATCCTAAAACTGCAAGGAAACTGTTCTTGAAATTTCAGGAAAACGGTTCCTGAAACTGTAGAAAAACTATCTTGAAATTGTAGGGAGTTGGATCCTGAACTACAGGGAGTCATGCATTTACAGGTTGTATACTACATTAAATACATAGAGTTGTAGAGATGGAAAATGTTGAAAGAACTGATAACATAACGCAAATAGTGGGTGAAAAATTAGACAACAACAACTATGCTATGTGGAAGTTCAGGATGGAGCTTTCTCATTGGCAAGGGCTACTAGGATGTGGTTACAGGTGTGGAGGCTAAGCTCAAACTCCCCAAGAGGAATGCAACTCCTGATCAGCTTAGGGCAAATCGAGCATGGACTAAGAGAGCTCATAGAAGGGTACTGCTTTGGCTATCCCTGTGTATTTTTTATGCTATGGTTATGCAAATAATGAATTGCACCTCACCAAAAGAGGCATGGGATATTCTAATGAGATACTATATTACTACCATTAGTGCTAGAAAAATATAATTGAAGTAGAAGTTTAACACGAGTTGAATTCTGCTATGTTTGCTCATGATGAGGCAAGTATCGCAGACATTGATATATGGCATAAATAGATTGTATGTATAAATTATCAAAAACTAAAAAATATGCAACATAAGGAGCTTGTTATAGGACTACCAAGGTTTAGTATACTAATTTGGGACATGTATGCTCAGCATGTCAATTTGGGAAACAAACCAAGTTTCCATTTACCATGGAATACACGGAATAGTAGTAGGCCTTTATAGCTTGTGCACTCAGATGTTTGGGGATCTACACATAATGCATCACTTGGTGGGTCTCAATACTATGTGACTTTTGTGGATGGCTATAGCAAGTACGCATGGATGTACATCTTAAAGCATAAAGATGAGGTGTTGGAAAACTTTATGGATTTTAAAGCACATGTTGAAAAAGAGCTTAACTATTATGTCTCATGCTTACTTACAATCTAATGATGGTGGAAAGTATGTCTCAAAGTAGTTTGACAGATACGTAGCAAAGCATAGGATTAAGAGGCAATTGACTTTTGTAGCTATACTCCACAATAGAGTTGCTGAAAGAAAAAAAAGATGATTATGGAGGTAGCCAGGGCCATGTTGAATGAGAAGGATATGCCTTTGTCTTATTGGGCTGAAGCACCACTTATGGATGTCTATGTTATGAATAAAACACCTACTATAGGAATACATGAAAATACACATTATGAGCAGCTATATATCTACAAGCCTGACATACGACATTTAAAAATATTTGGTAGTATTGACTATGTTCATGTTCCCAATGACAAATGGAAGAAACTTGACCCTAAAGCAGTGAAGTGTGTTTTCATTGGATACTCATAGGAAAGAAAGGCATATAAGTGCATTGTTTTGATTATAGGAGAGATATTTCTCAACTGTAATGTCATATTTGATGAGTTAGCATCTTGCTATGGTGCTAAGTAGGTTGTAGTGTATGATGACACTTCATAAGGGCACATATGTTGAAAATGGACAACAAGGCACTTCTTCTATTAGTGGACCTATTCAAGATGCATCTGGTAGTGTAAGTCCTTGGATTGGAAGGCTATGCAACCATGGGTCTCCATCCACTGACATGGATACATTGGTGAGGAGGAGAGATACAAGAAAAGAGAAGTTTTTTTATGTTGTTATAGGTTCGTTGACTTTAGGGTATGAATCTACTGAGACTCTTGATAACAAGTTTCACATACCTATAGTGGTTACACTTGGAGTTAAGCAAAGATATGTACCACCTCATGAGAGAGTAGAATCTAGTTCACCTCCATTTGCAGAGATTATAGAGAGAAAGGAAGCTTGTGGATAGGCTTAGCTATAGTGGATACTTAGTGAGACACTATGCATACATGATAGAAGTGTTGAAATACAAAGAGCCTACATCTTTTGTAAAAGCAATTAAGGATGAGAACTAGTGCAATGCTATGTATGATGAATATGAGGCTTTGCTGGGAAATAGAACTTGGGATTTGGTTGAGTTGCATGAGGGAAAAGTGCCTATTGGATGAAAGTGGATCTATAAGTAAAATTTTAGTTTGATGGCTCACTAGAGAGGTATAAAGCTAGATTGATAATGAAAGGATATGACCAATAGTATGGGGTAGATTATGAGAAAACCTTTAGTTTGGTTGCTAAGATGGTAGTTGTATGGACTGCTATAGCATTGGCTGCATTGAAAGGCTAGAATCTTTATTAGATGGATGTTAAAAATGCTTTCTTAAAGGGTAATTTGAAAGAAGAGGTTTATAAGGATCAACCAGATGGATATGTGCATTCCAACTATCCATCATATGTATGAAAATTGAAGAAATATTTGTATGGCTTAAAGCAAGCTCTATGAGCTTAGAATGCTAGGATTACTTTCTACTTGTAGACACTTGGATTTCAGCTAGGCAAAGCTGATCACAACCTATTTACCAGGAAAACAGAGATAGGATATATGATTTTGGTGCTCTATGTAGATGATTTGGTGATCACAATAGGTGATGACATACAATGCATCGATGACATAAAAGCTATGTTTCAAAAAGAATTTTAGATTACACACTTGGGAGAGCTAAATTTTTTCTTGTGCATTGAATTTATGCACACACCTCATGGGACATGCATGATACAAAAACAATATGCACAGAATATGTTAGAGAAGTATGGTATGCTAGAATGCAAACCCATGGACAAACCATTGAAGCAAAATGTAAAGTTGGTTGTTGATATAGGAAATGTGATAGAGAACGTGACTATGTATAGACAAATGGTTGGTAGTATGATCTATCTCACTATCACTAGACCAGACTTGAGTGATGCAGTTGGTTTGCTAAGCCAGTTTATGCATCAGCCAAGGAAACCTCACCTTTAGATGCTATGAAGAGGATTTTGAGATATGTGAAGGGTGCGTTGTCTTATGGACTATTCTATGCGTATGGTAAGCATGTTGAGCTTACAAGTTATTGTGATGCAAATTGGGTTGGATGTATGTATGACAGGAGATTGATCAATGGATATGCATTTGGTCTTGGAAGCAACATGGTCACTTGGAGTAGTAAAAAACAATCTACTATGGCTCTCTCAAGTAGATAAGCACAATACAAGGGTGTAGCATTGGCTGTGGGTGAGGTTACTTGGCTCGTTAAGTTGATGGAGGACTTGGGAATTTGTGTGGATAAACCAATCAAGCTATATTGTGATAACATGAACCATGTGCTTTTGGCAAGCAATCTAGTTTACCATGGTAGGTCAAAGCACATAGAAGTCAACTTAGTAAGATCTTAATGTGCAAAGTGTCAATTTATTTCCTCAATGTCTTTCGATATCTTCCGATGACTAATGCGTAGAGCTAGTAGATATCTTGTTTATTCAGCCCCTCCTCCCAAGGCAACGTGCTCAAACTAGCAGCCACCTCTTCAATAGGCATGATGGGATGTTATCCATACATTAATTTTGTAACATGTCCGCTCGTCCACTTGAGGGACACGTCTTGGCTGCCCATCGGGAAGAGAGTCTAGAAAAAAGCGCCGCCTGGCACTCGCAAGGAATGTCATAAGGTTTGCGATCTAGGTCTTCCCGAGTCTGCCCCGAGCAGAAGTATCTAGCTGTTCCCACTTAGGATCAGCCTGAAGTCAGGGTTTCTTCCCTATCAACATAGTCTCTAGGAAGTAGCTAGCATGGAGCTCCAGATGAACCACTTTGTGTAGGAACAACAGAGTCGAGGCGGATTTATGCTACACTTGGTTCATGGAGAATGGGAAACGAGAGGGATGCAAAGCTCAACCTCCCTGCCCATAAGGCATAGTCCCATTCTCTTCCCCTAGAACAACATAAATCAGGGTTCTAACTCTACTAACGCTAGGTCTTCATAGTCTCATTATCACGTCTTTTGAGAAAAGTTCCCAGCTAACTGGGACCACCCTTCCGTAGGACGGACCCAAGTCATGTCCACCGCACTTTCCTCGGTTTGCTTAGTTATCTAATTACCTACCACATTATGTTTGACATGCAAAAGCAGCTTCCTTAATTAATCAATTTAAACACAGGTTCCTTCACGTAACTTAGGAACTCGCACAAAAACAATGTCAAGCAAGCTCGTTTTTCAAATATATGATCTTTATTTATCATAGTCCCAGAATACATCAAATATCATGCTCGAAGGCTATCCCAGCCAATCAACAGGATTGCTACTCCAAGTTTCACCCATAGACTAGTGCACGGGCCTTGAGATCCCATCTGAGTCACATCGGCCTCGTGTGCGGGATCCAGAGACAAGGAATTTACGGCTAGAGCCTCCCCTGGCACCCAAGCGTCCTCCTGCTCTAAGCGACACCCATGGAGAGACCTCTTGCGGCGTGTTAAGTCCATATACCCGATGCGGCTAACAACCCCCTTGGATAGGGCTGGGCAGACAGTCAGAGGTAACTGAACTTGCCTCTCCCTCTAGGATTTTAACCTGAAGCATTAAGTGTTTTGCCTTGAATTAGTTCCTTGAGCAAAGAAGTTCAAACAATGTACCTAAGTGTACAATCATGATCATTACGGTGACCAACTGCTAAGGTGTGATTCCTATTACCCGAATGCTCCCAACATTCGATCCTGGATCGTTCGCGCCTTGGCAAGATCCCAAGGGCTTGGCAAGCTAGGTTTCTTGTTTTCCCTGTATCTTCAGGTTAGGGTTTGTACCTTGCTGACCCTAATTATCCTTACCTTAGGTCTCCTGGTAAAAATAGGTCATGGACAACCCCATTGTCCTTGGTTGGTCAACTTGCTGGTTATTTCCTAGATCCCTTGTAGTGTCTATGTACCTTTATCTTTGATTCTTAATTGATCGAGATTGTCTATTCCCTTGACCATGGTTGGTCAAAATGTGTCTATTTAGAACACATCCTACTTCGACTTAAGTGTAATCTTCTTAAGCCCTCTTAATAATGCTCATAAGCGCTTAAGATTTTACCTATCCTCCTTGAAGTCACCAAGGACTTTGTCATGGGACTCATGGATCTCAATCCCATTTGGTAAATTACAAACAACATTGAATTTTCCCAATAACTTTAAGGCACGCAATGTAATGCCTTGCCTTCATTTCAATACTTATAATTTTGATATAATCTATGCGTTATTTTATGCCATACATGCAAAGGTACTTTCCTTGCAATCTTAACATTATCCTCTATGTAACTACTTACACGATCTATGACCTTCTTGAATGATCTAACTTTATGTGATCATTGTATGAGCCTAGCTGCACTTTAATCTTTTCGGCAGATTATTACATGCTCCTTAGAATCCTTCTTGCAATATAGACATGCACTTTGTTTCGTTCAATGTCCTCTGAAATGTGTTTTAAGCAAGAACTTGTGTAAGGAGCAATGCACTTTATGTAGGAATTCATGACTTTTTTGGTATTTTACGATGAAGTTATCTAATTCAATTTCACTTATTACGTTGTCATCTTACAACGGAAATTATCTTGCTCGTTACATACATCACAACTAAGTTCATACCTAGGAAATTATCAAACATGCATTTTAATGTGATGCATATGAATATGATTTTTTGCCTGGATAATTATAACCTATGATTTAATAATGGAACAACCTGGGTTTGGAGTGATGCCGTGATTCCAGTGGTATTGATGCGTGATGAACCGTTCGCTATTGCGGTGCCACCTTGTTTCAAACCTCCATCCACGCTTGTAGGGTTTCCGGCCATCTTTGTGGAACTATGCTTCTAGGCCATACTCGAAGACGCGTGTACGAGTGATAGGGTTCTCGCACTCTCCTAGAAAAATTCTCGCCATCTCTCCTTGAGTGGGGAATTAAAATAATGAAGGGGGAGGGGCGTATCTTCAGGAATTCTTCTTCTCCTCTCTCTCACTCTTCTTCTTCTTCTTCTTCTTCTTCTTCCTCTCTTCTTCTCATTCCTCTCTCTCCCTTCCTCTTCTTTTTCTTCTTCTACTCTTCTTCTCCTCTCTCTCTCTCCACTTCTTCTTCTTCTTTTCCTTTTTCTTCTCTCTTCTTCTTCTTCTTCTCTTCTTCTCCTCCTCTCTCTCTCCCTCTTCTTCTTCTTCTCTTCTTCTCCTTCTCTCTCTCTCCCTTCTTCTTCTTCTTCTTCTCTTCTTCTCCTTCTCTCTCTCCCTCTTCTCCCTCCCTCCCTCCCTCCCTCCCTCCCTCCCTCCCTCCCTCCCTCTCTCTCTCTCTCTCTCTCTCTCTCTCTCTCTCTCTCTCTCTCTCTCTCTCTCTCTCTCTCTCCTTCTTCTTCTTCTTCTTCTTCTTCTTCTCTTTCTCTCTCTCCCTTCTTCTTCTTCTTATTTTGTTCTTCTCCTTCTCTCTCCCGCCTCTTCTTCTTCTTCTCTTCTCCTTCTCTCTCTCCCTCTTCTTCTTCTTCTCTTCTTCTTCTCTTCTTCTCCTTCTCTCTCTCCCTCTTCTCTCTCTCTCTCTCTCTCTCTCTCTCTCTCTCTCTCTCTCTCTCTCTCTCTCTCTCTCTCTCTCTCTCTCTCTCTCTCTCTCTCTCTCTCTCTCTCACGGCTAGGGCGGCGCGCCTGCTGGAGACCATGGGGGGGGGGGGGGGGGGTGCTACTGTCGAGCCAAGGGAGGGGGAAGGCTGCGTTGCCGAAGGGAGGGGGAAGGCTCCCCTTTTAAAGAGGGGGAGGAGGGTGATATGGCCGCCACCCCTCCCACCTGGGGGGTTTCATGCCTCCCCTATCTTCCTCTTACTCACACACACTCTCTCTCCCCGCCATGCAGTCGACAGGGGGAGAGAGAGGGAGAGTAATAAAAAATAAAAAATTTTGAAAAAAAACAAGGGGGGTTCTCATGGGGGGAGGCATGGGGGGCACGAGGGATATTACAAATTCAGTAGGAATTTATCCACTCATCATTGAACCATGCATTGTCCTATCAACCCATAAGGCATACAATAACAATGGATGCATGTCTTTCATTCTTTCTCTACATGACTTTTCTAGTGTTTTAATGATAGGGGATGCCCCCACTTGCTCTTTCCATTCACTAGCCTCATTTTCATCCAATTCTCCTCTATCTACTATAATTTTTCCCACACAAGCATAATATCAACAAATGTCTTTCCAAAGAAAAGTGCACATACCTTATGTTGCCTTTGTATTGAGAGCTCTCCCTTCCACTTGATTTGTCAAATACTCCGGTGAAAAAGCATGGGATATCTTTTTTTCCACATATGTATAGGCCTATTCACCAAATCCACCACTGATTTATAACAAATAAACAAGGTATAAGTTGGTTTCAACTCCTCTCTATGTTTCATTGCTGAATACATTTAATAGGTAATACATGTTTCAACAAAGTGTGTAATATCCCAATACATCCCTTGTCACCAATATCTTTCATTTATCTTCTCAAAGGTGCCCCAAATACCTCGATGGCCAACCCACATGCTCTATGAAACTCTTGCATTACTTGTACCTATGTAGCTCTATCATCAAGGACTCACAGTGGAACCCCTGTCTTCTTTGCATGCTTCCAAATGTACCAATCTTTAAGGAAAAACCCATATACCTTTCTTTTGATCCTCATGTATTTATTTCTAGAACACTCTTCTCTCTTTGGAAATGTGTTAAGGTGTTACCCTATTTTCAACTATTCCCGTGCATATAAGTCTTCCAAAAATAGCTCTAAAGCTATCATATAGTACGTAAAGTGCATTTTCTTTATTTTCCAAGTTTTAGCCATCAATATATCCACAATATTTACTATTGTGTTCATTTTTATAGCACTTTTCCCTATCAGTTTAGCTAATGTCCTTGTTGTATATATGATTGTCCTTGCATTAATGGGAGTTGTATCCAATAGAAGTTGCCAATTCAACCCTAACAATAGTACAATCATTTTGAGTAAAAAACTCACCCTCTTCTTTAGCATCCATCATCATGTCTTCATCCTCAAATGTTACCCTTGATAACATGTCTGTAACCAAATTATTTTCCCTTGCAATGTGTTGTATTTCAGGGTTTAGTGACTTAATATATGCAATCATGCCTAATAATGGTGAGAAATGTGTTTCAATGACCACATGGGCATCTTTAAAGTATTCTTTGTCACATTTTAAGGCTGTTTAATGCCCCAAACCTCTCACTTCACTTGTGAATATCTTTGTTGCCTTTTATTCAATAATTTTATACCAAACTTGATAATATATATCTCCTCCTTGCATCACCCACCCAATACTAATAGGGCTCATATCCATTATGATGAATATAGGCTTTACTTTTGAATAACTAACCTTTCTCAATGTCAACGATGACTTCAATAGTCTTTTTAATTTCTTCATAGCTTTGGTGTGCTTTTGAATCCCACTAGAACTTCTATCCTTTCCTCAATAGCTGATAGAGATAATCAACCACATGCACAAAATGAGGAATCCATATAAGGTGAAAGATACATGCTCCCAAATACCTTATATCCTCTAAAACACTAGCACAAATATCCATATCCTGTCAAAAGCATCTATCTTCACTAGTGAAGGCTTCGTGCCATAGGGTCCACACATATGGCCCAAAATCAAGACCTCATCGACTCCAAACATAGACTTGTGGCCAAAAAGAGTAAAGTGCACTTCTTCTAAGAGTACTAACATCTTTTAACAATAGACTACATGTTTGCCAACAATCTATCTACACCCATGAGCATCCAATTCTCCATTCTTCTCATCCTCTCTACACAACCTTTTATTGGTACTCATCCAAAAACAACATAGTAAGTTGTAGGATGTGATCCTTGAGCACCTTATTCATTGCATTCATCACGTGTGCTATCAATTTTGTCAAACCTTGTGGAAGAGTATATATCTCTACCAAGCCAAAGGGTGATGGTTGTGATGTCCCTGCTTTTAGCTACCATTTGTAACTGATGATAGCTTGAATATAAATATTTCAAATAATAATTAGCTCTTTTAATGAATGTGGTAGTGACAAAGTAATTGGTTTGACTTTCTCTCCATCATCTTATACTTTTCTTCAACAACTGTATTAGTCCATTCTTCAACATTACCCTCCCTGATCTTGAGCAAAATCTGCTATGAATTTGAACATCTCCAAAGAAGATAGATGAAGCACCTTGTTTTGAGCCTCCTTATTTGCATTTATTATTGATGAAAATATAGCCATAGTATTAGCAAAAATCAGCCTTTCATAGAGGTCTAAAATGTCCTAATTTGCAGCTAGCAACCCATATTTCTAAGTTCTTTTTAGCTTTTTTTGTGAACAATTTTTCAGCCCTACATATGGTCTCCATATGATTTAACAAACTCTAACTACTTGTTGTAAACTAAGTAAAACTAGCACCAAATACCTCTTTTTCTTTTTAACAAGGCAAGAATGTCCTCTAGATAGCACTATTGTAGCTTCGCATTACAAAAGTGCCTACTAAAAAATCGATTCTCTAAATTCCTTTACATTTGGATGTAAAGGATAATGTCTTAAAGTGTCATAGTTTCTAGGTTGATTCACACATACAGTGAGAAATCAAACAACCCTTTTACCATCTTTAATTTTAACTCTAGCATAAGTCTGGGCCATCATCCAATACCTTTCTCTCCTTAATGAATATCTATAATGTATGGTTGTCTTGAAATCACTAGATACAAACATCTATCTTGTAGAAAGAAATGTTGCTCTTCTTGTACATCCTCAATAGCTATTTTAACACTAGAATATGGATCATGTAGATCACCTAAAGAATTGTTTGTAGCATGTTGAGATTTGCAATCACATACATGCTACCTCTTTGTAAGAGAAAATGGGATGAGGACATGCAGGCTACAGGAATCCCATAGGCATAGAGAGAAAGACTAGCACCTACCCATCTCTATCTAACATTGTACTTGGTTGTCACTTTTTTATGGGACGAATGCAATGTCATTGTCATTTTTCTTTTCAGTTTAGTGTACTTGTTGCTTGGTTTGTGTCCTTCATTCAAGTCACATTGTCTTTATCATGTCCAAGTACATATGAATTTGGTCTATGTCTATGAGCCACCATAGATACCATGCTCTAGACCCCATGTTTCTACATGGTATCAGAGAACAACTGAGCATGGCTTAGCATGTTTCAAGTCCTCTCTCTTCTCTCTCATGTCTCCTCCATCATTGGCTAGCTCAAGGCTAACTAATGACCTCATTTCTCAATTCTACTGTCACCAATCTGCCATGGTAGCCATAGCCACACAGTACCTACCTCTGATGGAGCTCTCAAATCTCTTGATACAAGACCTTGTTACATGCGGTGTTGGGGGGACATTCAAGATGCTATGTCCTCTTTGCCTTAGAGGAATCTAGATGTCCTCATCTTGAAGCTAGAGATATCATTATTCTATGGTAAGTGGTATTGTAGGACCTATGGGTTAGGATCCATTATGCTTCTACTCTGCTATTTGAATTTTGCACAAGCACTCAAACTTAAAGGTAACTCAATGAATTAAAAGTCAAATTTATTGCAACATATTATAACACAACTATTATTGCAATAGTAGGAGATCATTACAAGTATGGGAATTTTTTACATATCATGAAGAGCTTTTTAGGACTTTTAATTATCTTCGAAGGTTTTAGTGGACTCTAGGTATTCATCATTATTCAATTCTTGAGGGAAATTGAATGTGTTGAACTTGTGCACGTTTGCTTTTGCAAGTTCCCCCTCTTCTTAATCCAATTCAGGGAAATTGGCTCCTCAAATACATCCTAAATCACTGTAAAGGAAGCATTGGTGATTGGGGCCTCTCTTTTGAATGTGCCCTATCTCACTACATTCATGACACTTCTTTTGTTGGTCCTTTGAGTCATCATAGTCTTCTTTGGTATTTGTAGTTATCTTTCAAAAACTTAATATCCATTAGGCCCGATCAAAGATTTTGCTTGTATAAGAGTATCTTGCAAGTTAGTTGGCCTTAGAGACTCTAGATGAGTGTCCAACAGTTGATTCAATAGATGGAAAATTTTTTCCACTTTTTGGATAATATCCATAGGTGGCACACATTTTTTAAGTATCATGAACTGGGAATAATAATCCTCTAGGATTGATTCTAGCTAGTGCAAAGAAAAGAACTCATCATCTTGATGATATGATAGAAAGACATCAAGTATCTCTATCTTACAACCTCCTTGATATCTTTCTAGCTTATAAGGGTATTGGTGGTAGTGTTTTCTTGGCACCATTGCTTCCACCATAAGTGTGCCTCACCTATCAGCTTCAACTTGGTAATCATAGCCTTGTTAGTTGCACTTATTCTTGCCACATCAAAATAATCTTCAAGGGTTTTGATCCAGACTTCAACATCAGTCTCAACATTTAATCCTTTTCTCATAAATTTCCTCTCCCTCTCTCACCCTCACCCTCTCTTTCTCTCTTTCTCTATTAGGTTTAATGATTTTTTCTCTTTTTCTCTCCTCTCCCTATCTCATTTTTTTCTCTCTCCTCTCCCTCTCTCATTTCCCTTTCTCTCTTTCTCCCCCCCTCTTATTTCCTCTCATTCCCTCACCCTAACCCTCTCTTTCTCTCTTTCCCTATTAGGTTTAATGATTTTTCTCTTTTTCTCTCTCCTCTCTCTCTCTCTCCTTTCTTTTTCTCTCTCCTCTCCCTCTCTCATTTCCCTTTTTCTCTTTTTCTCCCTCTCTCATTTCTTGTCCCTCCCTCACCTTGACCCTCTCTTTCTCTCTTTCTCTATTAGATTTAATGATTTTTTTTCTCTTTTTCTCTCTCCTCTCCCTCTCTCATTTTTTTCTCTCTCCTCTCCCTCTCTCATTTCCCTTTCTCTCTTTCTTCCCCTCTCTCATTTCCTCTCCCTCCCTCACCCTAACCCTCTCTTTCTCTCTTTCCCTATTATGTTTAATGATTTTTCTATTTTTCTCTCTCCTCTCTCTCATTCCTTTTTCTCTCTCCTCTCTCTCTCTCTCTCATTTCCCTTTCTCTCTTTCTCTCCCTCTCTCATTTCCTATCCCTCCCTCACCCTGACCCTCTCTTTCTCTCTTTCTCTATTAGATTTAATTATTTTTTCTCTTTTTCTCTCTCCTCTCCCTCTCCCTCTCTCATTTCCTCCCCCTCCCTCTCCCTCTCTCATTTCCTCCCCCTCCCTCTCCCATTTCCTCCCTCTCCCTCTCTTTAATTTCCCTTTCTTTCTATCTCTCCCTCTCCCTCTCCCTCTCCCTCTCCCTCTCTCATTATACACAAATTATACAAAAAATAAATAAAAAAGAGAGAGAATACACTCTCCCTCCCTCTTGTTCTCTCATTTCATCCCCCTCCCTCTTCCATTTCCTCTCTCTCCCTCTCCCTCTCTTTCTCTCTCTCTCCCTCCCTCCCTCCCCCTCCCTCTCCCATTTCCTCCCTCTCCCTCTCCCTCTCCCTCTCTTTCTCTCTCATTTCCTCTCCCTCTCTTAATATATATACACAAATCATATAAGCAAAAGTAAAAGAGAGAGAGAATGCACTCTCCCACCCTCTCCCTCTCTCATTTCCTCCCCCTCCCTCTCCCTCTCTCATTTCCTCCCCCTCCCTCTCCCTCTCCCTCTCCCTCTCTCATTTCCTCCCCCTCCCTCTCCCTCTCTTTCTCTTTCTCTCCCCCTCTCTTTCTTTTTCTCTCCCTCCCTCTCCCTCTCCCTCTCTTTCTCTCTTATTTCCTCTCCCTCTCTTAATATACACAAAATAAACCCTAAACAAGCAAAAGAGAGAGAGAATGGGCTCACCGTAAAGATTTGGCGAGGGTTTGGTAGCTCCTCTTCGTGACGGTAGCTCCTCCTCTCCTTCGTGAACAGCGACGGCGGCGGCGGCAGTAAGCCTTCTTGCTCTCCCTCTCTCACCCTCTATGCAAAACGATCGCTCTCTCTCTCACTCTCCCTCTTGAAATGTCTCACGAATGCGTGAAATGAAATGCGCTCGTGTTTTAGCCCTCTTTTTTTTTCCTGTGGGGCATTGCTATTTGCATCGTAGATGCAAATAGCAACGCAAATAACGACGCCGCTATTCCTGCATCGCTACCCGCCGTCGCTATGCTTGCATTTCCTTGTAGTGGAGGACTATCCTTCCATCGCCACCACAACAAAAATGAGTCATAGATGCACATGTTAGACGCACAAAGTCGGGCACGTCTATCATTGCGACTATATGCATGTGTAAAAGAGCGTGTAAATAGACGCGAATTTTGCGTCTATATATCCGCGCAGATAGATGTGAATATAGACGCGTTTTCATACGTGTAATTATTAAACCACCTGAAATTGGACTTAATATAATAAAAAAACCAGAGTTAATAATTATTTTTGCATTGCTCTCTAATAAATGGAAGTTCCTCCAGTTGACAAGCCTGATATAAGTAATTAGCGCCAAGCGACACAAACCTTATTATGCAATAAGTAACAAGCATTGCATGTATCTCGTAATTTCTCTACTTGAAGAAGATAAAAAATACTCCCTTTTTATTATGGAAAATTCAATTTAGCTTTAAACTTGACTACTGATACTTGAGTATGCACATGTGCATATGATATTTTCCATAGAATTAAGAATACACATTGAATCATTAAGCGAATTAAGTATGTTACAGTGAATGATCCATCTCATCTTCAATGAGATCATTTCTTAAACTATCTACTTCTAGGTGTAAGGTCTCACTTGGGGCTCCATAGATGTATATTGAGATATGTGAAGTCCACTTTACATTATGGACTTTTTTATGAGGCAGGTAAGGACATACAGGTATTTAGATACACAGATGCAGATTGGGCTGACAGAAGATCTACCAGAAATGTTTTCCCTTGGTAGTTCAACAGTTACATGGAGCAGCAAAAAGCAATCTACAGTTGCTTTATCGAGTACAGAGGCTGAGTCTAGAGGTGATGCTATGGCAACATGTGAGATGACATGGTTGTAAAAGTTATTAGGTGATTTGGATGTGCAGGGAGATGGTCCAGTTGTCATTTATTGTGACAACATGAGCAGCATACAGTTAGCTAGGAATCCAGTGTACCATGCTAGGACAAAACACATTGAGGTGCACTAACACTTTGTGAGAGAGAAGGTACTTGCAGGAGAGATTGACTTGGTATATGTCACCACACATGATCAGATAGCTGACATTTTCACAAAGGCATTGGGTGCAGAGAAGCTTCAAAAGTTTCGAAGCTTACTTGGAGTTGCAGAGATAGAGTTGAGCTTGAGGGGGAATGTTGAGATGGCAAGCTCAACACGTGCGGACATTGATGATGGACCGCCTGGCTAGATGGGTCCGCACGTCTACACTTAGCACATTGGTGGTCATTATGACACTCACATGGCCACTGACTTATCACTTATTATATTTAGGTTGCTACACCTACCTATAGCTAGCAAAGATATAGCACTAGTCGATTAGTGTAATCGGTTATGCACAGTTTGACTTAGAAGGCCATTTTCCTTTATGTTGTATCTTATCTATACTTTGTGTACATTGTATTGTGTGTGGAAGAAGAAGAACAAATCATCAAGAAAACTTTTTGGCCTCCATCTCTCTTTTTGTGTTCTTGAGTGAGCTTCCTCTTGTGTATGCAGTGTGTGTTTGGCGCAGCAGCTCAAGCAAGTCCCCCACCATGCGATTCTTGGCAGTGTCTCCTCGGTACTAGGAGGAGGGAGTAAGAATGTGAGATGTTATCTGTTAGGAATCGGATTCCACCATATATTTTCTATTTTATACCTTAGTATTTTTGTTTATGTAGGCTTGAAGGTTTAGCATATGTAAAGCGATGTTTCGCCTGAAAGTCAGGTGGCGCATGTCAAAAAACATTAGGCAGTTGTATTCGAGCAGTTGCTTTTTTATCAGAAATGGAATTCAATTGAGTGCAGTGCCCAGAACTGGCAACTAATGTTTGATCCCATTATCTTTTGATTGTCTCTTGAGTGTTAATGTTATTCTCTTTCAAGTTGTTAAATCAATGATGGCTATGGAGAACAATGCAGTATTTGATGACAAACAACTCTATGTTGCTGATGTGATGTGTGCTTTGTGTTTGACTATATCTCTTGAACGTTATGAAGTGTTAATGGTCGTAAATCAATTTAAGAAGTTCTCTGTTGTATTGTGATGTTCTCTCAGGTAGAACACTGTGTCTGAATTGAACACTCACTCTCTTTGCTGTCTAAATACACCTTCCTTGCAGTTTGCTTTGTCCTAGCCATGACCTATTGGAAAATAAGACAAAGTTCAAGTTAGAATATTTTAAAACCATATTAAAGAAACCTTAAACCCAAAACAGAAACCACAAATATGGCGCGATAGGAGTGAAGTGCATGTTTAAAATCAAGCTACTCGCGCCATATTTGCAGATGGCAAATATGGCGCAAGAGGAGTGCATCCCGCATTTGAAATCAAGCTACTTATGTCATATTTGCAAGGCACAAGAGGAGTGAAGTGCATGAGTGGAATCATATGGATGATGATACGACGCGATTGGAATCATAAGGATGACGATACGGTGCGATAGGTGAAAAGCTAAGGTTGAGTATGAATCTTATCGCATTGTATCTGCGGAATACCAATACAATGTGATGAGAGAAAAGGGCTAGTTGGAATAAAAGCTCCTCACACCATATTTGTGGATTACCGATATGGCACAAATGCAATCAAGTGCAGGATTAAAAATCACATTTTTGCACCGTATTTACAAATGGCCGGTATTAGGCAATGCGACAATCGTTGATGTCGACACTCCTAGATTCAAAAAGTGATCCACGTAAGTTGGCATTGATCTTTTATACCTACGAGAATGGTGACACATGGCATTGTTTAATTGGTTAGGGTTTGCATGGGCCATCCACATGGTTGTCTACATGGCTTTCCACATGGCATATATTTGCCTGTCTATATAAACAAGTAATTAGGCTATTATGATTTTTTTTTGCAAATTATCAAGCCTAGCTAGAATTGAGGTCCACTTTCAGTGTTTCATATGTCAATTTGCGCAGTTTCATATGGTATCCCTTGATTTCGTGACGTATCGTAGATCTGCAAATACAAAGTGAGGAGTTATTGTCCTTGAGGTCGCTTGCTGAATTTCGCGTCATATCTTAGATCTGCAAATACGAAGCGAGGAGGCATTGTTCGTGAGGTCGAGTGCACACTTTCGTGTCGTATCTTGCTTTCACTCATGTCTAAATCTAAGCATGTTGCAAGATTCCAAGAGGAGGTAACCCCTAATAAGAAAAGAAGAAGATTGTCATCATGGTCAACAAGGGCTTCTAGTTATGCTGCCTTCTCTCCTGAAGTTCCCATAGCTTCTTCCCCTTGTTCAGCAATAAGTGTGGGAATTCCTAAGAAGTCTCCAGTCTCAAAGGCAAGTCACTATTGAGGGTTTCTGGATTGTCTCAAATCACAGAGGTTTCTCCATCAGAAAGGCTCCTAGACTTTCTTCTTCAGAATGGCATGGAGTTATCTTATTACGGAACTGCAAAGGATATTTTCAACCCTAACTGGGATTTAGACCATGTATTGAACTCATGCAAGAAGTTTTTCTTGGAGGAGTTTATTGAGTTTGAAAGTCTTACATTTCCAATAGTTGAAAAGGATGCAAAGGAATATGTTCACATACCTATTGGGAGCTCACCTTTAGAGAAGGCTTTGTTTTTAAGAAAGTGTACAGCTCATTCGCTTGACTGGTTTTGTAGCTCAAATTTGTTTTGTTCTACTCATTCTAGGAAATGCATGCTAATGTCCAAAACAATTGCATTCATTGCGTATACTCTTGTTAAATAACCTGTTAAATTTGATGAACAACAATTAGAGGGTCCAAAATTTCTAGCTTTTGCATTTTGGACAAGGTAGCAAATGATAAGGATATAGAGGAATGTTTGGACCCTAAGCAAGAAGCATATATTGCTCGCAAACTAGATGTTGCCCAATTCAAAGCTAAGGCCATTATTGAAGAAACCCATGCAAATGCAGATCTTCTATGTGACTCTTCTTTTTATACAGTTTCTTCACTTCCAAATTTCCCTATTAAGGACAAGGAATGCATACTACTAGTAGACATCCAAAGGCTCTTTAATCTTAGGGAGGATTATTGTCTAGCCATCATTGCAGAGGCTTCTAATGCTGCAAATGGCATTGTTGACATCGAAAATGAATCGAAAGAAGAGTTACTTAAACTTGACACTGAAATTATGAATGACAAGTTTATTGAAGCAAGGGATGCTCTTTCTCTTTGTTTTTAAAAGGCAAAGAATGTTGAGGAAGAGTATGCGATTACTAAAGAGGAGTTCCATGGCATTCAAGATAGACTTGGAATTTCCCATTTTGGAAAAGATTAGTCGCAGTATGTTAAAGAATTGGAAGATACCAATGAGGCACAATCATCAATTAACATATGGAATCCAACTAAGCTAGAGAATGATGAAAATCAATTCGTACTATTATCTTGATTTTTGTAAGATATACATTAATATGTTTGATTTCAAGATTCATTTAACATTTATCCTTTTTTACAATTGGAGATTGAAGATTTCGATAACTTCTTGGGACAGGGTAAAGGGACAAGAGTTGGTGTTAGTTCACTAAAAGATGCTGCACTTGGCCATTACTTTGCAAGGATTGATCTACATGTTTTCTTCGTATTTCATAACATCTTCTCAAAGGAAGCAACATGGCCTATAGTATGTATCAAGGCACTTACAAGGCTACTTGGTTTTTGTGGGTTACAATACAATGCACACAAGGTGATGTTTTTGGAGAAGAGTGCAGCAATTAGGAATTTTGACTATGGTCCTAGTTTCTCTACTTCTAGAGTAGGCTACTTTCTAGCCCTCTCATCTTAAGCTTTGGCAGCAAACAGAACTGATATAAAATCGATAGTTGGCTACAAGAGAAGAAAATTTCTATGTTGTAGAGGAAATATGATGGAGGGGGAGGATGATGTAAAGGCTCCTTAGCTAGCTTTGTACTTTTCTTTCTTGAAAAATACTATGAATTCTCAAGTTGAAGTATTCATTCTTTAAAGCTATCATCGAAAACACCAATTGAATAGCTCCTCAAGAGCATTGCTTTTTGTAACTTCTCCTCCATGTCTTGTTCTTCGAAAAAAACTTGTACACGCTTGATAGTGAGATTTTTCCATGCCTTGGCTGCTATAAGTTGCTAGGGGGCCTTGCTCCTCCACAAAGTAAGGCCCATGGATATGTAGGATATGCTGCAAATTCATAAGAGTAATTATCATTTTATGCCAATTGAAATTTTATAGAAGAAATCTTGGATTAAACATTCTCTCTTATCAAATAAAATGTGATATCTTTTTCTCTCCATGCCTCCTTTATTACATGAATAAGATTTATAATGGAACATTTGAACTCTTCTAGATACGTATAGGTTTTTGTTTGTTGCTTGAAGAGATTTAGGAAGACATCGAGGTGTCTCTAAACCTCCATCCTTAGAAGCGCAATTCATGGTGTGGTTGCAACATTTGTCATTATCCCACACAGCTCTCTCCAATTCTCCCAAGTAATGCCCACCTGTTTTCTTGTATGGTTACCTAAAAAACGTCTAGCTTTTGAGCCTCCCATTGAGACATTAGCCAAGACATCTCTTATTTCCCATAAAAGTGTTGGATCTTTTCTTAAGTGAACTTGACCTCCATGAAAACCCATTTTGGATAGTAATGCGTCACATTTGTCAATACACTCATCCGATAAAGACAAAGGCTTAATTGAGTATGCATAGTCGAGATGCAACCTGAGAAGTTTATCAATAATTCTAATCTCTACATGCAAAGTACATATATGAACATTTGTAAGAGGAATTAAAAGAATAGGATACCATATATGTTCCTTGTTTATTTTTAGCTTAGATCCATAGAGTCTCTAGTTGGGGCTCTTCTTACAGGGTGCAAGTTGCTCCAATCTTTAGACCCAACACTTTCCATGCAATAAATACAAGGATATTTTGCATTTGCCCCATTACATATTCCAAGCATACATTTGATTGTTTTCAAGTCAGTGCTCATGTGCCATTCCACATTAACATTACCAACCCCATCAACAACCACCATTTCTCAGGCTTCACTTTGAGACTTAATAATGTTTGGAATACCTGTATGAGTAAACAATCATTTTAGTGTTTGATGATTCTCAATTGGTATCTGAGTTGCACCAACCCACAAAATCTCCATCTCAGAGACTGGTACTTATGCACTAGTGCTTGACCCCCACCATTTTTGTATTCCAATACCCTGTTCGTGATGCAAATGCTAACTCTTTCCATCTTTTGTCCTTTTTGAATATGTTCTTCATCTAACTTTCAAGGCAAACTTCAAACACTGTGACATTCCTCTAACGTGAGTCTATACATCCGAACCATTGCAATCTGCACTCTTCTTAGATCAACCCATATATTGTTAAATGCATTGTATTCAAAACTAGATTTTCTTTTTGACTTTTCATATGGCATAGATGCTTCAATATGAATGTATTCCCCGGAAACTTGTGGAATCTTACAATTCATGGCAGTCCTTGCAACCAATACTCTTAGGGCTCTAGGTAACCCAAATGCAGTAATTCTATTACATTTTAGATTCTTAAACCATAATCTTGAGATAGCCCAATAACTTTTCGACTAATGCCCACAGTATCACATGTCTCTACAATTTCATTTGTTTTTACTGTGTCCTTTAAGTCCTTGACCAATTCTTTGAGAGTTGGGCCTCTCAAATCCATATTTTGATGTGACCTAAGAATCCTCAAATTATCATTCTTATTCATGGTCTCTTTTTAAAAATCGATTCTCTCCTCACTCTCTCAAATATTAATACCTGGCATGTTAGAAACATATTTCTTTGCAAGATTCAATCTTCTTTTCTTTACTCTCTCACACAAGCTAGTTATATTTTTTAATGGTCTCTTTCTCTTTCTGAATCCTATTGGAGTTTTCTCCAAGTGTGCTAGCTTTTCTTGTAATGACTTATTAGCATTTTCCAAAACGTCAATCTTATTTGTTATCTCAAAAATGCTTGTCTGTGCAATAAATAATGCTTTTCTCATTTCATTCATCTGAGCCATGTATGTGTAAGATGTAGAGTATAACCTTTTACAATAGCCAAGCATCCCATTATAACCTTCCCCGACATATCTCACATAGTCATGAATATTAAAAAATTTAGGAGGTTTACTTGTTGAAGGATCCTTCGGATAAATATTTCCATCCACCCACAAATCTATATGTTTCTTTCCTTGAGTTTGCAATCTATTGGCCTCCATCTCATCTGTTAGTACTCAACAATGTATACTTCTCCAAGATGAATAAATTGGATCTAGTTGGACGGTAAGTTTGTACTTGCATGTGCTTACATTTGTATTACTTGCAGAGGTATTGCTAAACATTTTAGCAGATCAACGATCACAATGATAAGAAGGTGAGCACAAAGAAGAGAATGGCCAAAGAGCACGGAGAAAGAGCATGTGAAAAGAAGAAGTGGGAGTAGAAAACCGCGATATAGGTGGACATTTCTCAAAAATACAAATTATCCCAAGTTCCAAGACAAAAAATGACTGAAAAGGTGACCCTAACATAAATTAAAGACGAGGGATAATTAATGGCTAAGCTTCTTAATGAATTCAATATTCTCTCATTAATCACACTTGAGTAACCAAATTTGGCATTTTCATTCTTCCAAAATCTCAACCAATTAGCAACTTAATCATTTTCTTACAAGTGCCTTTTTTGAAGTGTTTTTGGTCCTAATGCATTGTGAGATATGCCAGAGAAAGGGCCATGAGACTAGAACTTGCTAGTATAATCCTAATGTTAGGATGGCATAGCAAATGCCAATAATGAAGGTTAGGCCAAGACCTATTCAACCAGTTGTAGTAAATCATATTATTCCCAACACCATGTCACAAAGACCCTTCAGAGGACCTAGAAGAATGTAGGCTAGACAGCCATGGGGAAATTTTCTGGCACAACTGCAAACTATCCAAATGGGAGCATGCCACTATTGTGGAGGTCAAGGCGACTTTGTTGGACCAAACTGTGAACTTTGGGCAAGGCATAGGACTGAGAGAGGAATGCCAGTAACAAGGTCCCTCAATGATGGAAGACCTGCAAGAGCAGATCTCATCAGCAACATCCACCTGCCCCAGTTGCAGCAATCCTTATAGAGTTACCTGATCAAGATGAGAAAAGGCAATCTCTTGATGGTATAGGAACTACTAACTGTAAGAGAATTTAGCAAGAGAAGGTTCAAGAAGAGGCAAAGGAGGTGCCAGGTAACACGAATGCTTTAAGTATGTATCTTCATTGTGATTGTTCTAATTGCATTGAAATAGAGGAATGTTAAGAAGAACCAATGGTTTTAGCAGTAGCCAAAAGTCAAGGTGGTATGAAGCTTGATTGGCAGGAACAAGAGAAGATAAGGAAAAAGGCAACAAAGCAAGTGAGAAAGGTGCAAAAACTTGCTAAAAAATGTGAACTTGATCAATTTGATGATTTAGGGAATTCAGGTCTACAGAGACTTGAATTGTAGGAGCAGTTTCTTGAGATTCAAGAGTATGCTCTTGTATAGCAGAACCAGTCTCCTAAAGATCAGGAGTAGTTTCTTGATAGTATTGTTGCTCAAAAATTACAGCAAGGAGGATAGGAAGAGCTATTCCAAGCTTTAGCAAAGTGTTCTCTACATTTAACTTTGGAGAAAATGTTGGATCTAATACCGAGATTTAAGGAGAAGTTACTTTTGAAGATCAGCGGTGGCAGAAGCAACAAGAAGTCCTTAAAAGTATAGTAGTTTAGGATCAAATTGTTCCTAACTTTCAAGCAATGATACCAACCCGACAGGAAGTGGTGGATTATCAAGTACCTACCATTCAGGTTGAGTATGCAGATAGTAAGCATGATGATGTTCTGTTGGATGGAGGTTTAGGAGTTAATATACTTCCTGAACATACATATTTGGCAAATAAGCAAGAAGAGTTATTGCCAGCCCCATTTCAGGTTCGGATGGCAGCCAAAGGAGGTTACAACCTTTGGATATTCTTAAAAATCAACAAATTCGATTCCTTGGCCTGAAGTTTAGGGTCAGTTTTGTGGTCTTGAGAATGTCAGAATTTTGGGATTCTTATAAAATTATTTTGGGGAGGCCATGGTTTAGCTTGGCTAAACTCAAGCAGGATTGGGAAAATGATTATGTCTGTATTCCAAGAGGACTCAAGGAAATCACGTTATCTACAGTGAATAAGGTTATTTTGAAGAGTTCATCTAGACCTGTCATGGCCCAAACTATTAACTTTATAGATGAAGTAGAAGATGAGGAGGAGGAATTATATCTTCAGGAAAATCCTTTCGGAGTTCCAGTTTTTGAGATAGATGTTGATGGTATTATATACAACTCAATATGGCTAGAAATGTATTTCTGGAGCAGCAACCTATTGAAAATGCAGGTCAAAATTAGCCTGCCTAGCAATTGAAAGTTTTTCCTGAAGGTCAGGAGAATTCTAAATTTTAGGATAGATCACGGCATGAAAGGAATAAATTAATTCAGTTCCAAGGCACCACTCATCCTGAAGTTTTGCAACACAAAATACCTGATAAACATCAAACTGGTATGGACAATTTTAGGGACAGTTCTAGTACAATGGATGAGGAAGGGCATAAATCTATTGTTCAAGCCGAATTAAGATATGAGCATACAATGAGAAGATCAATAAGAGTGGTTGAAGATGAGGTTAACCTCAATGTTGAAGACAAGCTTAAACCCATCAAGGTTATTATTTTTGTGAAAGATAATTTCAAGCAGGATCTACTTCAGTTGTGCAGAGAGTTTCAAGATATTTTTACTTGGGATTATATAGACGTGAAGGGATTCGATCCAGCTATGTGTCAGCACATGATAAACTTGAAAAAGAATGCTAAGCATGTTGTTCAAAAGAGGTATAGAATGAATCCTAGTTATGCCAAATAGGTCAAGGAAGGAATTGACAAGCTTTTGAGAGTTGGGTTTATCAAACCGGTTAATGTGGTTACTTGGTTATCTCCTATTGTTGTAGTGCTAAAGAAGAATGGGAAGATTAGAGTTTGTGTGGATTACAAGAAATTAAATGCAACTACCATTACTGATCCCTTTCCCATTTCTTTTATCGATTCTCTTCTGGATTATGTAGCAAGTCATGAGATGTATAGTTCTTGGATGGTTTTTCAAGATATAATCAGGTCAAGATGCATCCACAATATATGAATAATATAGATTTCATTACACAGTGGGGAGCTTATGTTAGCACAGTTATGAACTTTGGGCTAAAAAATGGACCGCCTGAATTTCAAGGAGCTGCTCACAAAACCTTTGAACCATATTTAACAACTTTTATGAGAGTATTCATTGATGATTTTTGTGTTTTTGGTAGCAAAGCGGAGCATTTAAAACACCTTAGACTATGTTTTCAGATATGTACAATGTTTGAAATGTCATTAAATCCTTTCAAGTCAGTGTTCACAACCAAAAGAGGTGTGTTTTTGGGTCATATCCTGTCTAAAGAGGGTATGAGTATAGACCTTAGAAAGATTGCAATTGTGTAGAAGGCTAAGGCTCCTAGTAATGTGCAAGAAATCATGAGGTTTGTGGGGCAGGTTAAGTGGCATAGCAAATACTTAAGGTACCTGTCACATATATGTTCTCCTCTTACAACTCTCACAAAGAAATGAATGTAGTTTGTTTGGAGGGAAGATCAGGAGAGAGCTTTTAGTGTTTTGAAAAAGAAGTTGGAGGTGGCTTCAATTTTACAACCTCCAATATGGGATTTACCTTTCCATATTTTTGTTGATGCATCTGATTTGGCTGTGGGAGCTGTTCTTATGCAGGATAAAGTGTCTGGTTGGTACAAACCAATTTATTATGCAAGCAGGAGATTGAGTGCTGCGGTGAAGAATTATTTAGTTATGGAAAGGGAAGCACTTGGAATGGTCTTCTCAATGCAAAAATTTAGAAATTATTTATTGGGAAATCAGGTTGTTTTCCATGTGGATCATCAACCATTGCTATTTTTTTATTAATAAGCCCCAATTGACAGGTAGATTGGTTAGATGGATGCTGCTGCTACAAGAGTTTGATTTTTTGGTTATTCATACCCCTGGAAAAGAGCATGCCATTGCTGATTATCTAAGTAGATTGCAAACTGATGAGCCTGAAGTAGGAATTCATGATTAGTTACCTGATGCCAAACTTTTTGAGGTTCAGGTGCTTGACCCTAATTCATACTATGACCAAATGCTGCATTTCCTAAAGTCAAGAATTATGCCTCCACACCTTTCAGCAGATCAAAGAAGAAGGTTGGCATTAAAGAGTAGATTATTTTAGGTCATTTTGAACACACTCTATAGAAGGGGAGTTGATAATGTATTGAGACTATGTGTTCCTGAGTTTGAGCAACCAGTAGTATTGTATGAAGCTCATTCCGAATTATTAGGAGGTTATTTTTCAGGAGATATTACAAGTAGGAAAATTTTGCAGGTAGGTCTTTGGTGGCCTACTGTGTTGAAAGATGCTCATCAATATGCCAAAGAGTGTTTGCGGTGTCTGAAGGAAGGTCAACCACTTGATAGGGATAGGATGCCAGATCATCCTATATTACCACTTAAACCATTTCATAAATGGGGAATTGACTTTGATGAGCCCATCAAACTAGCAGCTAAACAGATAGGTTATAGATACATTTTGGTCTACACTAACTATGCTACAAAGTGGGTAGAAGCTCAGGCATTAAAGGATAATAAAGCAGCAAGTGTGGCCAAGTTTTTATACTCTAATATTATGACCAGATTTGGTTGTCCTATTGAGCTAATTAATGATCGGGGAAAGCATTTCTTGAATCAAGTGATCAGAGAATTGACTATCAGGCATATGATTCTGCACAAGAAATCTACTCCCTATCACCCTCAAGCTAATGGTCAAACTGAAAGTTCTAACAAGAGTTTACTTTGCATCTTGAATAAAATTATTGAGGATAACAGGGAGGATTGGGATATTAAACTTGATTCAACATTATGGGCCTTCAGGACAGCATACAAAGTTGCCGCAGGGCTTAAACCTTTTAGGCTGGTTTATGGTTTGGAAGCAATGGTTCCTATTGAATTTGTAGTTCCAAGTCTAAGAGTTGTTGTTATGCACAAGATGGATCATGAAGAATTAGTGCATCATAGACTAGAAAAACTTTTGAAATTGGAAGAGGACCGGATATTAGCAACTTAAATTATGGGTATCACACAACATAAGAGACAGGCATGGATTAATAGGCATGTCAAGAAGAAAAATTTTCAGGAGGGAGACTAGGTTGTAGTATATAACTCTCGCCTTGGCAAGTTTCTCGATAAGATGAAACTCGTGTACGCATGTCCCTTTGGTATTTTCAAGGATATGGGTCAGGGTACTTTTTTGCTGCAGGACTTGCAAGGAAAGGCTTTATACCTTGTAGTGAATGGGTTTAGGCTTAAGAGGTTAGTACAACCCTATTATTGAAATGTTCATG
Organism: Lygodium microphyllum; assembly: GCF_053477565.2. Taxonomy (NCBI): domain Eukaryota; kingdom Viridiplantae; phylum Streptophyta; class Polypodiopsida; order Schizaeales; family Lygodiaceae; genus Lygodium; species Lygodium microphyllum. The sequence goes on from NC_141155.1 coordinate 120,592,027, forward strand.
TTATCATTCAAAATGGGACAAAGGAATCAGTTATTGGTAGTTACATGTGTGAATGGTCTAAATCTTATGATGTTGAGGTGACACTTAGCACAAAACAAAAGGTACACTAACAAAAGACTTGGACTTTGGCATGCAAATGGAATAGCGCATGTGTTCATTTGGGAGTTTCTCTCCTTCTCCACTCTCGACTCATTCTCAGTTTGCAACTCTCACTGTCATGATGCATACTCGCCGCTCTTCAATTCTTGGAAGCTGTCCATGACCAAGCGTGTTTGCCAGGATGAGGACAATGATGAGCTCTATGTGGCCAATGATGATGACACGTTGGTGCAACAGGGAGATGAAGAGGTAACACCACCGAAGGCTCCATTTTCTAGTCCTAGTGCTATTGGAACTCCCTTTGTGGACTCCACTTTGTATTTGAATGTTGAGCAGAGGTTCATCGGTCCATGGTTGCAAAAGATCAGATTGTATGATTATGCTCGTTTGCCATGGGATTGGTGGGCATCAAATGTGCATGCCTCCATACAAATGGATATTTTGCAGCACTCAAATTGCAAAATTGTAGGCTGTCTTGAGTTGACACCTACCATTGTCAAACAAGTGTTTGCACTTCCTGTGAATGAGATTAGATTGCATGTCGGTGCACGGAAGACGAGATGCATTATGTTTTCAGTGACCTAGCAAGGCCCATGAATGTTTATGTGTTAAAATGCATTGATGGTGTTAAGAAATTGTAGTTGCGTTGGTTATGGAATGCTTTAAGATGTTCATCAAGACAGATAGCATTGTTAGAGATACTTATGGGATTCTTTACTATGCAAAGAATTTAGGGATGCCAAATTGGGCAGGCCTTATGTTTGAGAGGCTTATGGACATTAAAATTTCAAAAACCAAGAAGGTTTTTCAGAAATCTCTCGAATGGGTTGTTTTCTAGCAGGGTTGTATGAGCATGCATGGGTTTTGTATCTAGAGCTTATAGCTGAGTATTTGTTGAAAATGGATGTTGCTTCTTTGGTCGAAGATACAGTGGAAGTCAATCATAAAGTTGATGTTCCTCATGAGCTTAAAAATGTCAATGATACTCATGATATGTTTGATGGTGATGTTCGAAAACATGCTATTTATCGTGACTTGAAACAAGTTGGATATGATGAGGCATATGCCAAGCAGGTGGCTTCTAAATTTTTTAAGAGAGACCATAGAGATGCAGGTATTAAAGATGTACTTCATGTTGATAAGCAATATGATGGGAATGCTTCTAAAATGGATGGTATTTTTTATGCAAAGAAGAAGTAGAAAATTGGGAAGATATGGTTGAGGAGTAGGTCAGCATTAGAGGAGAAAACCCAAGATACTAATCTTGATGCTCGGAATTATCTTGGCAATGACTTTGGTGATCACCATGTGGCTAAAGCTACAGCAAAAATACATTCGGGTTCAACTGGTTTGTCAGATGTATGATGGTAAATTTGACTGTCTTTCTAATGTTGTTGGAGTTATGCAAAAACTCATGGAATACTTTTAGGATTATGATAAGCGGAATGCTCAGACTACTATTCGGGTTACTGAATTGCAGGATCAATTGGCTACCATGTAGAAGGCAATTGAGGAGTTGAATCAGAAGCTACAACAAAAGTAGTCTGAGTATGATGCATTATTAGAATTGGATCTTGGGGTTAAAATTACAAATATGCAACGAATGTTGGATAGAAACAAAATGTCTACTGCACTTTTTGAAAAATGGACTAGTGAACTTAGGACTCAATGTTTGGAGGAGATGCAGTCTTTTATGGGGAAACATGTTCAACTTCAGGTTGATTATCAAATGCTATTGGAGAGGTTTCAGCCATTGCAGGGAGTGGAAAAGTAAATTTTGAGCAATGCTGAAGTTGAAGTGGATGCTTCAGTGATATTGAAGTCTGACTTTGAGGATATTAGAAATGCATTGGTGGATGATATCAAAATTGCATGGCAAATGGTTGGAGATAGGTTTGATGGTATGACTTCTTGGCCTTATCATATGCCTAAAAATGTATTTGTGTCAACAGATTATGAGGATCTCATGCATGAGAGAGATGTTTAGAGATTCAAAGTGGGAGAATTGGAGACAAAATGCATGGATCTAAATGCAAGATTGGAGAAGGCATTGGATGCAAAAAGAGCAAGTGAAGAGCAGGTGGCTTCTTTGTTGCAGCATAGAGATTTTTAGTTTGATGAGCATGATTCTATCATTAAGGAGGTGGTTCATAAACTTCATCATGAATTTTTTGTTATGGATCATGGGATAGTTCAGAATCATGAAGTTGGTGCTGTGGCATCTAAGATATCTTCATGCACAGACATCGTTTTATATACTTCTAGATCTATCTAGCTATTACTTTGGATGTAGTTTTGTTTTGTTCTTGACATCTTTTGATCATCCCACTGACTCTTAGAACCAATTATGCAATTGCACAAGAGGGCTATGAGTATCCTAGAGGGGCTCTACTCATGGTAGCCTAGTGTGTCTTATTAAGAGGTGCAAGGTCTCTGGCAGGGTATAATTGTGTTCCTTAAGTTAGTCTTCATCATAGTCAATTGTTTATCTTTTCTGTCGTTAGTTACATGCTTGTGGGTTCGAGTCATGACTGTCCCAGTCATCCACTGGGCTATGCTAGGTGTTAAGGCTCGGATTCCACCATATATTTACTATTTTATACCTTAGTATTTGTGTGCATGTAGGATTGAAGGTTCAGCAAATGTAAAGCAACCTTTATCTTTCATATGATGTTTTGCCTGAAAGTCAAGTGGCGGAGGTCAAAAAATGTCAAGCAATTGTATTCGAGGAGTTGCTTTTTTATCACAAATGGAATACGACTAAGTGCAGTGGCCAGAACTGGCAGCTAATGTTTGATCCCATTCTCTTTTGATTGTCTCTTGAGTGTTAATGTTATTCTCTTTCAAGTTGTTCAATCAATGATGGCTACAGAGATAGGAAACAACACAGTATTTGATGACTGGCAACTCTATGTTGTTAAGTACGATGTGTGCTTTGTGTTTGACTATATTTCTTGAATGTTATGAAGTATTAATGGCCCTAAATCCATTCAAGAAGTTTTCTATAGTATTGTGATGTTCTCTCACGTAGAACACTGTGTCTGAATAGTTATGATATTCTAAGAGGGCAGAACACTATCCACATATCACCTACATAGTTTGAAAGTAGCCACTTGTGAAGCCACCCACTTGCACTCATGGAGCATCCTCTCTTGTAACACATATGTCTAATTGATATAAGGATGGTCATCAAGAATGAACATAAAGGCCACCTTCTTGGACACATTAAATAATTTTTCCTTTAGATAAAGAGCCTCAATGTAACGTGCCCGCCCAATCTTTTCTTGGCGGTACATTCTTAGTAGCCCATCAAGAGATATCCTAGGATGTGTCGTCCGAGATTCTTGTGAAAACCCTCGGAGTATGCTAACTAGGCTCACTTGAGTCTACCCCACAGTGGAAGTTCCGTTCGTTCCCATGAGGACTGATCTTTCTCTTTTTGGTCAAATCAATTACTAAATGGTTGATTAGTTTTAGTGGCTCGAGATTCCATTCCCTATAAAAATCACCGACGACCGAAATGGACTTACATTGTGCTGGGTTCAAAGTGAATGGGAGAAGTATTACACTTTAATCCCTTCTACTCGAGGTTCTAAAGTGATGCGAGTCAGGCTTTTTGGTTTCTAATGTTCCATCAAAAGTGCAATTTTTATTCCTTCTTAGGAAAGCTCTCGGCTTACCGAGATCACCCATCCAAATAGGTTTAGATCTCCATCCTCCCGCTTCCCTCAAGAGAGTAGTTTTAGTTGCCTTATTATCTATCACTTTAGGTTCAACATATAAAATAGTTTCACTGAATTATCTTCTGATACAAATTTGTTACACGCCTTTAATTCACAATACAAAAACAAAGTAAAGGAATTCCTTCTTAATAGTTCATTTCAAAAAAATGACTCTTTACAATGTTTTTTGTTTGAATGTATTATTCTCTCCAAGTTCCATTCCCCAACTAGTACTGGAACTTCCAAGATACATTTTGGAAATTGAAGGGTAGTTAGCTGTTCATAAGAACCTAAGGAGTTTATGACCAGAGTCCCCCTAGTATCCTCACCTCCTCCTGCCGATTAGAATTCCCTACAACAAGACCTTTCGCATCATGATTGGTCTAAACTCACTAGCGTGAAACAAAAAAAGAAAGAAAAAACCCCTTAGAGTAGGTTTTATTCACGCGCTGGTCTTGGGGAGGTCTAGTGCCATCAAGAATACTACCTCATCAGTGTTCTGTGCTCACCAGAATATTGCCTCAGTTAGTGATCTATACTCAATCATCCATCTTTTAGCTTGATGATTTTAGGAAAGATCGATACCTAACTTACAATCACAAACATCTTATTTCAAATGCATTATACATAAAATTTTTAACAAGTTTATTTCCAAGAAAAATATTTTCTTTCCAAAAATAATAACATCAAAGCAAATCAGCACAAGTGGCAAAATTAGTGTAAGTGGCAATATCTTCCAATAGTCTCCTAGATTTTCCCTTTCCCTAGATCTAGTTGGACTAAACCTAAACAAGAATTTTATTGAGGATAACCCCTTTGGAGTTTCGTGGGTCCTTGCCCGCAATAAAAGAACATCTTGGTTAGTTTAATTAAAAATAGTATCCTTTTGCAATTTCATCTCAAGGTCTCTTATATACCAAGGATTAGCATTTGTGATTACCCATCAGATATTTCGTTCGATCAACACAAATCAAAAATATTAAATCTTTTAGGGACACAGTACCTTCCTTCTGCTCGCTTAGATTCATCTTGTACAAACCCAAGTTACCCCTTGGAATTTGTGGTTAAGAATTCTTTTAAAAAAGATTATATGCAAGAATTGAATAAAATCTTGTTTTATGAATGGAGCTTTTGTTGCCCATTCATGGGATAAAGGCCTGCTAGTTATTTTTATTTAAAAAATAGTACATGAGGATCCATGAACAAGTGCTTGGTTGATGGTATTCGTAGCTTTGTTTGTAATCCCCGTACTTGCCATTCCGTTTGTAGTAATTGTGTCTGCATTGTTATTGGCAGCTCCTCTGCAACCTTCGTAACTTTCTTCTTCGGGGTCATGGTCTCTAATTACAAGTATTGAAAATGGTATTTTGGCAAAGGAGCTTGGGGGTAACTAGATTGATGAATTTTTTTATTGATGGGGAAAGGTGATCGTTAAGAATTCAGAAAAATCAAGAGGTCCTAATTCCATAGAAAAATAGGATAGAAGGGATGGAGGATTCGAATTCAAGAGCTCGCGGAGTATTCTCCTTGTCTTCTTGTGACGAGGGTTTCCATCCTTGAAATTCTCTTAGCCCACTTCCTCTTGCTCTATAATCCTGAGAAGGGCCCTTCCTCTCTTGTTCTAGCTCCTCAACGACTCCCCATGCCTCATATTTATAGCTAAATTAAAGAAGAAGGGTTGTGGCCAAGAAGAAGAGCTCTTTATGGAGGGTATCTTGGCAAATCAGCAATCTACAAGCTTTCAAGATGCAATATGATGCTAGTGATTTGATCTTTGAGATCCAATTTGCCAAAGATGCCATGACTCATTTATCTAGCTCTTGGATGATCTTGCTTCAATCGAAGCCTCTCGTCAAATAGAGAAGAGGGGGAGATTGCTGGAGCTTTCTAGTTGAGATTGAGAAGGGAGATTTCAAGATTTTTTCCCTATTTTGATTTGTCAAATTTGGGGATGATGAGGGCGCCATTTTTTTCATTAAAAAAGGGGGGGCGGCCACCTCCTGTTCGCGACGTCTTCCTCTCTTTCTTCTATTTTTTTCAAGATTTAAAGCTTAAAGCTTTGTGATTTATTTTACTTACCAAGTTTTAAACATGTTTGGTCAAATTTGACTTATGGCTCACAACTTTCGTTCACACAGTAACTTCCATGACGGATGGCTACAGTCCTTGTCAATCCGGAAAAATGTCAGGTTACGATCCTCAAGTCATTTTTCTCAAGATCTTCTCTACTTAATGATTTAGAGTCCTTCAAGTCCATTTTGTGAGAATTCTTGAAGATTTAAAATTAAAGTTGGGATATCATATCCTCTCCCCCTTAGAGGAATTGAGATGGCCTCATCTCGAATAAAACTGGGGATATTGGTTACATAGTGATTTCTTGTCAATCCAAGTGGCATCCTCTTCAAGGTAGTCTTTCCACTAGATGAGATACTCTCTAAGGGTTTTGCTTCTTAGAGTCTTCTCCCCATGTCAAGTATCTTTTCTAGTTGAATTTCGAGGACTCTGTAACTTGGTATTACAATTTATTGGTCGTTAAGTACATGGTCTAGGTTAGGAACATATGCTTTCAATAGACTGACATGAAGTACATTATGTACTTTCAAGTTATTAAAGAGTTGCAGCTTGTAGGCATTTGGTCCTAGACACTTTAGCACCTTATATGGCCCACAATACCTAGGACTTAGCTTCTTGAATTCCCCCAAAGATAAAGAACTTTTCTTTGGATGAACTTGTAGAAAAACCATGTCACCTTCTTTGAAAATGTGTTCTTGCCTTCACTAATCAGCATATGCCTTCTACCGATCCTTGGTGTCTTAAATATCTTGTCTTATAGCTTTCATTTACTGATCCATTTCTTCTGGCATTTGCCTAAATGCTTCTACCCATAGGGTAGGATCGGAAAAATTTAATGGTGAAGACAATCTTGCACAAATAGTGCCTGAAAAGGAGTCTTTTGAATACTTTGATGGTATGATGCATTGTAGGCAAATTTGACTAAGGGTAGGTATTGGATCCACCATTTGGGTTCCCTATTATAATAAGCTCGTAGTATGTCTTTAATAACTTGGTTCACCTGCTCTATTTGACCATCGGTTTAGGGATGGTAAGTAGCATTGAAGCAGAGCTAGGTTCCTAGAGCTTCAAACAGACTCCTCCAAAATTTTGAGGTGAAGAGAGAATTGCAGTCGTTGATGATGCTTTGGGGTAATCTATGTAACCTAAAATCTTCCTTAATGAAAATCCTAGATATATTGAAAGCCTTGTAATTGGTTTTTCTAGGAATAAGGTGTGCAACTTTTGTTACATTATCAATGATTACCATTATGCAGTTATATCCTCCTTGTATCGAGGGTAATCCAACTATGAAGTCCATGCTGATACACTTCCATTTCAATTGAGGGATGTCAATTGGCTAGAGCCTTCCTAGTAACTTGACACGTTCGGCCTTAATTTGTTGGCAATGCAGGCATTCAATGACATATTTGATTACATCACTCTTGAGTCTTTCCCAATAAAAGCTTCTTCTAACTGTATTAAGAGTCTTAGCATAACCAAGATGACCCAAAAATGGAGAATCGTGAGCTTCCTAGAGTATTTTTATTTTGAGTTTTTGACTCGTGGGAATACACATTCCTGTCCTGTAATAGATAAATCCCTTGTTTATGGAAAAATCCTACTACTTAGTCTTGAGTTTTGGATTTGAATCCTTGATGAAAATTTCTCTTAACAAGTTTTGAAAGCTTGGATCCTTCATTGCCTCTTCTTTATCCATTTCTATGAGAGGGTTACTAGGCATTGAAATCATTGTAGAAAGAGTTCTAGCCTTAGAGGGTTCCTCTAGGATTAGAGCATTAAGAAATGATTTATGGCTTAGGGCATCCGGAATCACATTCTCCTTGCATGGCCTATACTTGATTTCAAAGTCAAATTCTTGCAAGGTCTCAATCAATCAGCATTGTCTCATATTGAGATCTGGTTGAGTAAAAATCCATAGCTTTTATGATCAATGACTAGAGGAAACTTATTACCAAGCAAGTAATATCTCCATAATTTAAAGGAATGCATTACAGTAAGTAATTCTAGATCATGTGTGGCATAGTTTCTTTCATGGATCTTTAATTTTCTTGAAGCATAGGCTACTAGATATCCTTCTTGCATAAGCGTGCAACCCAAAGCACGAGAGCGTGCATCAGTTATGACTTCAAATTCTTTGCTTAGGTCGGGTAGCCTTAAGATAAGGGCAATTATACCAAACTTTGCTTAAGCTTCTTAAAGCTAGATTGTTCGATGAACGTCCATGTAATGGAGACCTGCTTTTTGAGAAGGTCGATGAGAGGTGTGGCGATTGAGGCATAGTCTTTAAGGAAGACTATATACCAACGCATTAGCCTTAGAAAGCTTTGCATTTCCTTGACCATTTTCAAGGTTGGCCGATTTTGTACATCTTGGACCTTGGTAGGATCTACTGAAATGTCATCTACTGATATTATGAATCCTAGATATTTAATCTGGTTCTTGAAGAATGCATATATCTTCCTTTTAGCATACAGTTTGTGGGCTCTCATTGTTTGAAGAACTATTCGTAGTTGTGGTCCATGGTCTTCTTCATTCTTGGAATATGTTAAGATGTCATCAAAGAAGACGAGGACAAAGCCATCAAGGTAGGGTCGGAAAATGTCTTGCATCAACCTATTGAAGGTGGCAGCAGCATTTGTTAACCCAAACGACATCACAATAAACTCATAATGACCATACCTTGTGTTAAAAGCAATTTTAGGGATATCTTCCTCCATAATTCTTATTTGATAATATCCTAATCTGAGATTGATCTTCGAAAAGGCCTTTGCTCCTTGGAATTGGTCGAGCAACTTGTCTACTTGGGAATTGGATATTTATTTTTCCTCACATTGTCACTTGGTTTAATCCATGGTAATCGATACAAAGGCGGAGTGTTCCATCTTTCTTTTTCTGAAATAGTACTAGGGCTCCCCATGGTGAATTACTTGGTAGGATGTATCACTAGTCTAATAGCTACTTGAGTTGTTCTTTTAGCTCAATGTATTCGGGAATTGACATTCGATAGGCCATTTGGCGACGGGGGAAGCACCTGGAATGAGTTGAATTTTGTGAATTGTTTGCCTTGCTGATGGGAGCTATATCAAGTCTTCCGAAAAAACATTTGCATAATCTTTTAGCCAAGATGGTTGATCCTTGGCTTCACTATCCTGCTCAACCTTATTGAGTTTAATTAAATAGATGGGTAATCCTTTCTTTAGCCCTTTTATTATTCAGGAGGCTTTAGCCAACTTAACCTTAGGGTTCCCTGCTTCTCGTGAGTGGTTACTTGTTCTCCCTTTGAGTTTTGGAATGTGATTTTTCCCTTTTCGCAATGGATATGGGCATTATTTGGAATTAACCAATCCATACCTAGCAGACATTCATAAGCCCCGAGGTTCATAATTCAGAAGTTTATTTTGGAAGAATTTCCACCCAAGCTAAATTCTACCTTGCTACTTTGTTGTGTTGATAGAACTTCTTGCCGTTTTCTAACTCCACAAGTAATCTAGGTTCGAGAGTAGTGTTTATGCCTAGCATTTTCACATAACATTTACCAGATAGCTTTGAATGAGCCGATAGAGCCATAGGATAGGATACGAGATGCAAACGTTATTGAGATGGATCTTGGTATGCTAAATGATTCGCCACCAATTAAATAGAGTCCATGCTCAGTTCAGAAGAAAGAGAGGATTATGTGTCCTTAATTCGAGAGATTTGCGACATTTTTGCTTGGAGCTATGATGAGCTTAGAGGCATTCCTCCCAGCCTAGCAGTGCATAATATTCCTGTAAAGGAAGGTACCTGTCTTGTATGTCAGAAAGTAAGGCGCATGCCTTTTGAACTGAGGGACGGGCTGTTTGAGAAGTTATAGAAGTTGCGTAAAGCAAGTTTGATCTTCCATGTTCAACATACAGAATGGTGTTCACTAGTAGTGATCAGGAAGAAGAAGAATAATCAAATCCTGATTTATGTAGACTTTAGAGAGCTGAATAAGCAGACTATTAAAGATTACTACCCATTTCCCTTTATTGACCAAATTTTGAATCAACTAGTGGGTAGGGAAATATATTCGTTCATGGACTGCTTTGCAGGGTATAACCAAATGGCAATTGCTGAGCAAGATAAGCTGAAAACGATATTTATTACTGTCTTTGTACCTTTGCGTACCATGTGATGGCATTTGGTTTGTGTAATGCACCAAATTCGTAGCAAAGAACAGCCAAAAAAACCTTCGGTGACATTTTCCCCAAGGAATTAAAAGTATTCATTGACGATCTAGGGGCAGCCACCATAAGGGATAGACAATTAATTATCTTACGGAAGTGTTTTAAGTGTTGCAGACAATTTTGCATAGCTCTTAACCCACGAAAGTGAGTCTTTAGAGTCCCTTATGGGCTCTTATTAGGCCATGTGGTCAGTTCTGTAGGGGTTGCGACTGATCCTGAAAAGATCAAGGTCATAGTCGTCATGAGTCCGCCACGTACTCCAAAGGAAGTGCATAGCATTTTATCATCAGTAGGGTATTATCGAAGGTTTATAAATGCCCTAGCAAAAAGAACATTACCACTGATGAACTTATTATCCTTTAACTATCAGTTGCATGGAGTGATGCTTGCAAAGTATCCTTTGATGATGTGAAGCAGGAGCTTACCAAAGCACCTATTTTAAAAGCTCCAAAAAGGGGGCAAAATGTTCCATATATTTTTAGTAGCCACCATGTATAATATCAGTTTTGCTGCTTATCCCAAATCTGGGAGGAAAAGTGGTACCACTCGATAGCCTTTGCTAGTCAAAAGTTGGGTGTATTAGAAATTAACTATACCTATATGGAGAAGTTGTGCCTTGTGATGGTATTTGCGACCAAAATTTTAGGCACTACATTCTTTATGAGACGATATTTTTTTATACGAAGGCGGAAGGGCTTTGATTGTTGCTGAATAAGTTACAACCATCGGATCTTTTAGCAAAGTGGTTAATCACTTTGTAGGAGTTTAATTACAAGATTAAGAGCAAGCTGCCAAAGCTTCAGGGCATTGTAGAATGCCTTGTGGATTTTGGAGAGCTAAAAGAGGTCTTGGCTGAAGGAAGTGACATGGAAACTTTGTTCAAGATTGATATGGCATCTATTCCCTCCTAGTATGCTCTTATAACACACTATCTTTCTAGGGAGAGACTGGAGCTACTTTATCAAAATCGGAGAAGAGAAAAACTAAACAACATGCATTGAAATCCTCCTTAATTGTAGGAACACTATATCAACAAGGTGTTGATGATATCTATCATCGATGTGTGATGCCTGACGAGGTTCCCTTTATTTTGGAAGAGTGCCATGACTCCACTTGTGGAGGGCACTTTGCTGGGCGGTTAACAGCACAGAAGGCTTTACGTGCTGGTTATTGGTGGGGTGGCTGTCCATCTTCCAGGATTCATTTGAATATGTTAAGAGATGCGATACATGTCAAAGACATGAAAGTTGAGAGAACAGGAAGCGACACTTACACCTATTATGGCTACCCTTCCATTTGAGAAGTATGGCATCGACTTTGCGGGTCCTATTACCCCGTCGTCTACTACTCAGAAGAGATATATTATAGTAGCCACTGACTACTTTACAAAGTGGTCAAAAGCACGGGTGACGAGGCAGGACAAGTTTCCTATTAGAGCAGATTATCTACCGATTTGGTCCGCTAAAAGAAATAGTATCGGACCGTGGAGCTCACTTTTTAAATAAAGTGATTAAAACTCTGACTGAAGCTTGGAAAATCAAGCATAACAAGACAACCCCCTATAATCCGCAACCGAATGGACAAGTTGAAAGTACCAATAAGCAGCTTGTCGGTATCCTATCCAAGATAGTCTCTGAAAAGAAGCGGGATTGGGATACAAAATCATATGTGGTGGTTTGGGTGCATAATACGATGTTTAAACGAGCCACTGGCCACACCCCATTCAAATTAGTTTACGGGGAGGAGTGTGTCTTGCCCTTAGAAATTGAGTTGCCGACCATAAGATTCGCAATCAATCATTCTCTGGGTGATGAAGATGCTCGATTTGAGCGGTTTACAACTATAGCCCACTTGGATGAGCTCAAATTGCAGAGTTTGTTGCACCAAGAGGTAGCTAAATGTCGGATGAAGCAGTTGCATGATCTGAAAGCAAAGAAATATACTTTTAAAAAGGAGCAATTAGTTCTATATTACGATGCACTAGGGAGCTATTTCCAGGAAAGTTGGAACCTAGATGGGATAGCCCTTACAAGATAGTTAGGATAGGTAAAAATAAGTCCACGGCTTTATTGACTGATTTACAAGGTGTGAAATTTAAAAATAAGGTTAATCTTAATAAGATTAAACCTTATTATTTTTGAGTATGCTAACGTGCTAAATGCATTGTAAGACCATGCTGTGGTTAATTTGACACCTGCAAGAGAGCTTTAAATTGGTTGATGGGGCAGTTAATCCCTTATTTGGAGCACCCATATCTAGAGCAAAGATATCATCAGGGAAAACTTATCTGGTCGACCAAAGGATACAAAGTGATTGAGCAAGAAGGCGGTACCTTTGTGTGGGAAATAAAAGTTTTCTGCCATCACTGCTTACAAATCTTTACAAGCATCCCTGTTGAGTTTGATGATGAGGGTGGGATGGAGCTGTCGGTTCGTCCTCTCAATATGTTGAATTTTGACTATCATACTTACGAATAGAGGAGTTCGTGATGGTTGGATGTGTAAACCCATTGTGGATATACACGTTATATTTTGATGGAGTGTCTAGGGGCCCTAATAGAAAAGGAGTGTTGGAGTAGTTATCCGAGATCCCCAACATAGAGCTACAATGAAATTAGCTGCTTATCTCGGGGTAGGATTCACTAACAACATGGCGGAGTATAAACCGTTGATTATGGGACTGAATATTGCCAAGAAAGGTGGCATTAAGCGATTGTTAGTAAAAAGGGATTCCCAGCTGATCTTGAATCAACTAAATGGAACATATACAATCCGTAATCCCATCCTTCGTATGTATCATCGAACTGTTATAACCCTACTTGATGAATTTGAGAGCGTCTCTCTTCAGCCGATTCCACTTTATTGGAATCAGTTTGTGGATTCATTAGCAATTTTTTCTTATGAGGAGGACCTCTTCTTCAACTGTGGTCCTAGTCCGAATGTTGTTATTGATAATGAGACGGGACCTGCTCGCTTGTGGGGAATGTTATCAGACCACGCGTTATATGGCAGGCGATGGTTGATATGGGTAATGCGAAGAGTGGCCGAGACCCATCTACTACTATTATCTTGGACCCATAGGTTGATCAGACGACATGTTATGAGTACGTCTCTTGCTATATATACAGGAGGTATGGGTCATAACTTGATGCATTTAGTTTAGGGCTAAGAGTCCTATTTTTCCCATTGGAATTTGTATATTTTTGTATATCTGACTTATTCCAAGGAGGGATGTTTATGTGCTGGTTTGCTTGATTTCTTTAGGCCAAGAGGGCCAGTTGCTTTCAGGTTTTAATTTTCGATTTTCTTAGGCCAAGAGGGCCCATTAGTTTGCAGTGTAATGTGCTACTTCTTTAGGCCAAGAGGGCCCTATGTCCATTTGGTGTAGGTGCGTTTAATGGTTTGCTGTTTCAGTGATTGCACCATACAGGTTAAGGAAGTCGTTGGAGGGAGCCTTTGCTGCGAAGAAGCTTTTTGTGGCCATTCCAGGTGGTTTCGTCCCCTCTCCGGGTCTTTCCCTTTACAAAATTAATGATACATGTGTATGTAAGGGTCTCTCACTTTCTTTTTGGGGATCAACAACCAAGGCATAAAGTCCCAGGTGTAGGTTAGGCATGTTTGAGGGAGGTCTGAGTAGTCATTGCCTCCTACCAAGGCCTTGTCATGCATTAAAAGACATGTGTTAGAAGGGCGTTCTAGTGGCCCTGTTCTACTGACCTACCAGGGCGGTTGTTCTAGGAGCTTCTGTTAGTTGTGAGGCAGTTCGAAAAGCCTACTAAAACAAATATGTGCGAAGAAGGAGAAACCCTGAATATTTGAAAGAAAGGAAACTATATGAATATACAGAGGTGTGTAAAAAGGGGTTCTAACCCCTATAACAATAGAAAAGAAAGAAAAATCCTTGAGTAGTTGTTCATCGCCTTGCGCAGGCCTGGTAGGTTCTTGGGGATGAGCAAGACCCGAGGCCGATGCCTTGTCTTCCTAGGGGTGGCAACTAGTTGAAAAGCAAAGAAAATAAAAAAAGGTTGGAGTAAAAATAAAAGTGAGCATTAGAAAATGATTAAGTGTCACCTCGCGAGGGCTTGGTAGGTTTTTGGGTACCGATATAGGACGTGAGGCCGATGCCCTGTTCTCCTTGGGTCACTACACTCAACTCCCTCCTTTTTACATGCCCAAGTATGGACAATCAGATGCTAAAAGGGAAAAACTATGCTAAAAAAGATAATACATTTTGATCAAGCTATAGGAGTCCTCGCCTTAAGAGGAGCTCCTGGTTTCGTTGTCCTTAGTTAGGTGGGTAGTTTAGACCACCACTTAGGATGACCTCTTTGCTTGTTCTTTTTAGCTTGGCTGTGTTATAGCAGTTGGTTACCAACTAGCTTGGGTTTTTTGCTAGACCTACTTCTCGTGGGTTTCATGCCTTGGTTTTGACAGGGGGTAGGATGAGAGTTGTGATGTGTTTTGTTGTGTATCTATTTTGTATCAGCTTGATGCTCTTTGTGGTGGTGTTTATGTGCAGATCTTTTCGTGGCATTCGACGGGATGAGTCGCCCTATCCTGTGGTCGCCAATGATAGATGACTTTTGATGCTGAGAAGTGCTTAAAAATAGCCAAAAATTACGAATTTCACGGGAAAAATAGACTTCGTCGAAGGCAGCGGTGGCAATCAGTACGAATTTAAGTGGCAATGCCCGGAAATTGCTTAAAATAGCCAATGGACGGTGGTCGGGGAATTTTCATAAATTTTTGGCATGATAGAAGAGACCCTGGGAGATGCTCGGCAGTGGAGGACTTCAAGACAGACGCCCAAGATTTTTCAGACCAGGATTCGGGTACCGGATGTGGAAGAGGGAGTGCTCGGAAGGCCAAAATCCCAAGTGGGAAAGAACTTTAGGAGAGTCGAAAGGGTGTGACCCTTAGGGGCTCCCTTTGGGGAGCCCCAAAAATCAAAAAACAGGAAGGGGGGGGAGGTCGTTATTTTTTTCATGCAGAGAAGAAAGAAGGTGCCATGAATCCATATGGAGGAGAGATGGGTTATGGGGGCAAAGAACAACCCTTTCAACTGATCTTGAGCATGTTCTTCTTCTTATCTTCACTCTCCATCGCTCCAATCCGCTCCTCCAATGGCTGTCCGATTGTGGAGATGCAGATCTAGTATTTCTCTCTCCTCCCTCCCTCTCTCCTTAAGAGGCAGTTCATGTCCATGAAGAAGATTGAAGATCTATTGAAGACCGCTTGTCCGGCATGGTACTGGATCATTCCCAGATTGGTGTAGGGATGGAGTTTGATGTTCAGAGGTGGGCTGAGCATTGAATGAGGGCTGATTTGCAGTCTCGCATAAATTTTAAAACCCGCAAAGAGGGAAAAAAGCCGGTAATTCCATTTTACAAAGGAAAATTGCTTATTTTTGACATTTGATTGAGTCAATGTTGCTCTTATGGAGTGAAAATTAGTAGGCATGTCTATTACTATTTTTTTTATGCTTCCATGATGGAAAAATCAGAAAACATAAAGGCAATATACTGGAAATAATTTTTAGAAACCCGTAAAACACGGTTTTTATGAGAAAAATGAGGTTTTTTGGTGTTTTCGAGTGGGATAAACCAATATACATGGGATAAAATGCCAATAAAATCTATATTTCTATTGTTCTAAGAATCAAGAGCCGTAGCTCTAAAAATATATCAATTTGTAATTGGAAACATAGAGAAAATTGGGATAAAATAAGGAAAAAATAGGAACATGCCTTGGAAAAATATATAAGTGGTTGTGGATGTATGTTAGTGGCAAAGCATGAGGTTCAGCTTGCCCCATCTTTTTGTCACAGAATATTTGCATACTAGCACATAGGTTGATTTTAAAAAATAACTGTTTGTGCACGATGAGATATCCACTATTGCATTGATCATACACATGGTATCTATTCCTGACATGCATAGCAATTGTTTGAATTATAGTTGACCTATGCTTGAGAGGGTAAGATTCCCCTTGCCGTAGGTTAGCCATTTATTTCTTGGGAGAAATCATTGGTGAGGAAACATGGTATTTCCTAGATCGCGCTGAAAAGAGTGGAGTTTGTGCGCTATGTTTTAAATGTTGGAGCGATGCATCGAGGGGCCAATCCCCGAGGTGTAGGAGAGTCGCAGTGGAGCCACGACAATCAGCCAAGAGGTGCTTCCCTATGTGTGTATTACGAGGCATTATGACTATATGTTATGGGATCTCCGTTTGAGGAGAAGGAAAGATGAACGTTGGACTACATATTGGATACAAATGCAAAATCTTTGTAAGCATTTAGTGCAAAGTGAGTTTTAGACGCTCCTGGCCCGCGAGGCCATGTGGTGGGGTTGTCTATTGTGTGCATGAGGTCTGTCTAGTGCCATAGTCAGTGGTCCCATCAATATTCCAACTGAAGCAGAAACATGGATAGAATCTATGAAAGACTATTTCATTGCTGCAGGGACTGCACCGCCAACTCAAGCCATGATCGCCAAACTAAAACTCACATGAGATGCTCCTCTTTGGTGAAAATAGTGGTGCAAGGACCAAGGAACATCCGAAAGTACTATCGCTTGGGACAAGATTAAGGACACTGTGAGTGGGAGAGATCTTTCACCCACATATCAAGCCTAGAAGATGAACGAGTTCTTCAATCTAAAGCAGTAAGCCTAAGCCTAGAAGCCTACTACTCCAAATTTGTAACACTTCTAAAATATGCACCTACGATGGATGTTTCACAGCAAGTATCCAAATCTTGCAATGGTCTAAATCCGCCCCTAAATACCTTTCTTGTATCAATGAGGCCATGAATTTACAAGATGGATGTTTCACAACAAGTATCCAAATTTTGCAATGGTCTAAATCTTCCCCTAAATACCTTGTATCAATAAGGCCATCGGATTTACTAGATGCATTGATTTGAGCAGCTCCAATAGTTCAAGAGATCGAACAAAGGCCAAGGAATGCAAAAATTTGGAACAAAAACAATCAGAGTAAGGGCAACTTCCAAGGTTATGCGAAAAGAGCCCAAGGGTAGTACCAATTAAATAGGACAAAGAAAACCAAATTAGATGCAGTGGGAAGCTTTATATCCACAGGGAGGAACAATGAGGCTCCAAGGTGCTTCTATTGCAAGGAACTATGACATTTCAAGAGGCAGTGCCTGAAGCTTGGCCAAGGTCAGTTTCACAAGCAAAGCCACGATGCCAAGGGAAAGGCTGCTAGAATAAACCTAAAGGAGGTTAGTAATGATAAAGATCCCACAATGGAATCCGATATGGAAAGAGCTAGAGTACACACCACTCTCAATAAGAAGGGTCCAAATCACCAATTCTTAGTAATTCAAATACAAGAAAATTATCAAGGTAGACCCTTTTGGAAGCACCCACTCTTTCATATCACCAAAATGTGTCCTCTATAGTGGACCCTTCTTTAGATTCATCACTTGATGACATCTCACTACCAAATGGATCATCTATCGTTTCTATTTCAGTAGAGGTTAAAGGAGCTCTCTCACTCTGAGGAGACTCAAGGTAAGCATCCACTACTACATGATTGGTACCTTTACCTAGAATCACTCGACCAACGGGTATATCGACCTGACAGTCTGTTCGTAAGATCCACGGCCTACCTAGCAAAACTCGATAGCTAAGACGTCCTGCAAACCTTATCACCCTAAAGTCTAGATAGCATTCCATGCTTGCAATAGTGGCATGGACTTTAGTGATGCAACCTTTCGGTTCTCTTAGACTACCATCCACCATCCTAAGAAGCATGGAGCCGTCTTTTTGAATTTTGAGACCTAGCCGCTCCATCAAGTCTGAACTTATGATATTGACGGAGGATCCAGTGCCACGATAGCGTGCTCCACTAATATTCCATCCACATGCGCTGGAACCCTCGGGCAGTGCTTTTCAGCATGAAACCAATCTTCGCCCACTCTAGCTATGCCCAAAGGCTCTACAATATACCCAATACGTAGGATTTTCTTGAATTTCTTGCATACTCCTAGGGATAATTTAATCAATTTGTAAGAGATTTACATCTGGTTTGACTTCACAAAGAGAACTTGCCAAGTCAAAGTCGTGGTAGTTTGCCAAAGTTCTCTTATATCACCAAACCATCCTCTCCTTTGGTCTTGGGACCGGCTTTGGTGCCTCTTTTCTAACTTTTTCCTTCTTTCTTGGCAATCCTTTATCCTTCTCGAGATCTACTTTACTATCAATAGGCTTGAGAGGTCCACCTTCTACATCACGGTTCAGAACTTGCTTCCCCCTAGCATCTTGCTTAGGGCTTCTCTCAACAGGTTTTGCATTATCTTTTTCACCCCCTTTAGCCTTTTGGCCTCTTGTTATGGCTTGTAGGTTAGAGGTTTCAGCATCATTGACACGTATGGCCTCAATAAGGCTAACCCCACTGCCATGAGGTAACTCCTCTACAACAGTCTTTCCTCTTTGCAGTATTTGTCTTGGTCCATCATCTTGCTAGAGATTATTCCCTTGTGCACGATGGTTAACTGGACTTGGTTGTCTACTTCCTTGTTGGAGAGAACTGATTTTGCTCCAACAGGTAGCTGCTAAGTGGCCAAACTTTTTGCAAATATCACATTTGACATTTTGGCGATTCCTAGGGAAATGTTGGCCACCACACCACTTACAGCTGAATCTTGAGGGGGTACCCTCTTCAGGGCATCGACTCCTTATCTAATTTTTTTGCTTCTTAAGGAAGTTGACATCCACAGCTATTTGTCGATACTGTTCAAAGATCATATCAGTATAGTGCTTCATCATGTCCTTAACTTCACCAAGGACATTAGAGCCACTCGACTCATAGCCGCAATCATCAGACTATCATCCCATCGGCCTAACTACTTGATTAGGGATTGGCCGCTGACCTACTGGGACAACATTCAAGTTTGTTATTTGGCCTCCACTATTTTGTGGGGCTGTCTGACTAGCCATAGGCATAGTCATGCTAGGAGGAGCTGGTAACATAGGCAAATTCGGCATGATACTCCCTCTTCCATTCGCATTTGACATGGGGTCCCCTTGACTCCCATTGGTTAAGGACAAATTAATTCCATTCCAATTTATCCTTGCTGCATAAGCTGCTTGTAAACAAGATTCTACTTCTTGTGCTCGTCTAATAACAGTGTGTCCACATCTGGCAAAGTGACACTACTCAACTGCATCTGGATATTAAAATCTAACCCATGCAAGAAATATTGCAATGAGGCAGCCGTTGGAATAGGAATAGAGGCTTGCAATTTGCAAAAAACCTCCTTTAACTTCTTAGTGTATGATCGGATGTCTTCATGTGGCTCTTGACGTGTTATATTTAATACATGCAGCCAATATTGTCCACCCATCTCAGGGGCAAACTCCCTTCGAAAAGCTTCAAAGAATAAATTAGTGGTTGTTATGGTTTTGGCTTCTAGGCCATGATACCATATCGCAGCTCTTCCTTTAAGGGTCATATTAAAGAACATCATTAGATGTCCTTCATCTTGGATGCGACAGTTGAACATCAACTTTTGGAACTCATGAATATATAGTTCCGCATCCTTCTCCACTAACCCATTGAAAATGGGTAGGGGGAAACCTAGAGCTGGCAAATCCGCCATTCCATCAGGTATGGCAATAGGTTGTGCAGTCATGGTAACAATCGGATTGGCTACTACTATGGGGGTTCGAATAACCCGAACTAGAGGTCCACTCGAAGTGGAAGGACTGATTGGAGGGGAGGAAGAACTAGAGCTTCCTCTCCCTAATGGACTATGCATCGAGCTAGGGTTATTAAAACCCCGCCCTTGCAAAGCTATTGGATTGCTCCTTTGTGGAGAGTATCTTCAATTTATTTCAACCCGTCGTCTAGCTTGTTCAGCCCTCTCTTCCTTTTAGAGCTCTGCTTGACGGTCTTGTGAGCCTAGCACACTAATTTCTGGCATACACCAAAAGATAGGTCCCTATAAACTGAGGCACAGAAATCGCCACTTATAGGTAGCTCCCGCCAGGCGCACCACTGAAGGGACCTAAAATGGGCCAGCACTGGCTATGGCACTAGCCGAACCTCATGCACTGAGAGCGGAGTTTTGAGCCCGGGATGTGCCTAAAATTTGCCAAAAAATCTAGAATTTAGGGGAAAAATATTTAACATCGAAGGCAGCGGCTCCAGCTAGGACGATTTTAAGCACCAAGTGAAAGACGACTTTTAAAATGCGCCCGAGCGACACTTGTTGATTTTTTATAATTTTTCAGACTACCGTGTAGGTCGTCAGGAGTTGCCAATCAGTGTGGGATATAAAGCTAGACGCACAGAAATTTACAGCACTCGAATCGGAGCCAGGACGGGGAAATGGCCACAAAATTGGCAAGATATAAAAAGGTGGACATTTGAGAGGACCAAAAGGGGTGCCCTTTGGGAGAATTTTAACCTCCCTTCAATTTTTGATCAAGGGGGGCATGAAAGAACGTGGAGAGAAAAGCAAGGCGATGATCAACTGCTTGTAAATTTTCCTTTCTTTGCTTTTCTATTTTTATAGGGGTTAGAACCCCTTTTTACACACCTTTGTATATATTTATTGTCTTTAAGATATTCAAGGTTTGTTTTCCTCTTTATCATTATCATTTTTCTTCTGGCAAGCTTCTCTAACTGCCTCACAACTAACCAAAACTCCTAGAATGGCTGCCTAGTAGGCTAGCAGAAGAGGGTCACTAGGACACCTTCTAAAACAGGTCTTTCGATGCCTGACAATGTCTTTACAGGAGGCAACAACTACTCAGACCTCCCTCAGACATACCTAACCTAAATCCTGGGACTTCATGTTTGGATGTCGGTCCCGAATAAGAAAAGAAAATCCCCTACAAGCGGGGGTTAAAATTCCCCCAAAGGGTACCCCTTTTGGTCCTCTCAAATGTCCACCTTTTCATATCTTGCCAATTTTGTGGCCATTTTCCCATCCTGGCTCCGATTCGAGTGCTGTAAATTTCTGCGCGTCCGGCTTTACATCACGCACTGACTGGCAACTCCTAACAACCCACACGATAGTCTGAAAATTTATCAAAAATCAACAAGTGTCGCTCGGGCACCTTTTAAAAGTCGTCTTTCACTTGGTGCTTAAAATCGTCCTAGCTGGAGCCGCCGCCTTCGATGTTAAATATTTTTCCCCTAAATTCCAAATTTTTTGGCAAATTTTAGGCACATCCCGGGCTCAAATCTCTTCTCTCATGCAGACAACCCCACCACACGGCCTCACGGACCAGGAGCGTCTAAAACTCACTTTGCACTAAATGCTTATGACAATTTTGTGTTCATATCCAATATATAGTCCAACGTTCACCTTCCCTTCTCCTCAAAGGGAGATCCCATAACATATAGGCATAATGCCTCGTAATACACACATAGGGATGCACCTCTCGGCTGATTGCCGTGGCTCCACTGCGACTCTCCTACACCTCGGGGATTGGCCCCTCGATGTGTCGCTCCAACATATAAAACATAATGCACAAACTCCACTCTTTTCAGCGCGATCTAGGAGATACCATGTTTCCTCACCAATGATTTCTCTCCCAAGAAATAAACAGCTAACCTATGGCAAGAGGAATCTCACCTCTCAAGCGTAGGTCAACTATAATTCAAACAATTGCTATGCATGCTAGGAATAGATACCATGTGTATGATCAATGCAATAGTAGATGTCTCATCGTGCACAAATAGCTATGTTTCGAAATCAGCCTATGTGCTAGTACACAAACAGTCTTTCCATGAATTCCAACTAATACATATATGCTTTGTTGCAAGAATCTAGTACCAAGGCAAACCTTGTGCTACTAGATCCCTAATTTCCAAATAGGCCATTTCCTAAATGCTATGCATAGAAAAAACAATCAGAATCTGTATTATTTCAGCCCGCCAACTATTGCACAAAATCTTACTCCCCCTCTCCGTTTAAGTTTTTCTTTGTTGCATAGGTGTATAGAGGTTGTTTTGTCATGGTTTAATGTATAAAAAGCAATAAGTCACGCACTATGACAAAAAGATAGGGCAAAATGAGGCCAAACCTCATGCTTTGCCACTACCATACATCCACAACCACTTATATATTTTTCCAAGGCATGTTCCTATTTTTTCCTTATTTTATCCCAATTTTCTCTATTTTTTCGATTACAAATTGATATATTTTTAGAGCTATGGCTCTTGATTCTTAGAACAATAGAAATATAGGTTTTATTGGCATTTTATCCCATGTGTATTTGTTTATCCCACACAAAAACACCAAAAAACCTCATTTGTCTCATAAAAACCGTGTTTTACAGGTTTCTAAAAATTATTTTCACCAATTTGACTTTATATTTTTTTATTTTTCCATCATGGAAGTATAAAATAAATAGTAATAAACATTCCTACTAATTTTCACTCCATAAGAACAACATTGACTCGATCAAATGTCAAAACAAGGGAGGAGAGAGAAAGACTAGATCTGCATCTCCACAACTGGGCAGCCATTGGAGGATTGGATTGGAGTGATGGGGGGTGAAGATAGGAAGAAGAACAGGCCCAAGATCAATTAAGAGGGTTTTTCTTTGCCCCCATAACCCATCTCTCCTCCATAAGGATTCATGGCACCTTCTTTCTTCTCTACGTGAAAAAAATAACGGGTCCCCCCCCCCCCACGTTTTTAAATTTTTGGGGCTCCCCAAAGGGAGCCCCTAAGGGTCACACCCTTTGGACTCTCCTAAAGTCCTTTCGCACTTGGCATTTTGGCCTTTGGCCTTCTAGGCGCTCCCTCTTCCACGTCCGGTACCCGAATCGTCATGGGCATCCGTCTTGAAGTCCTCTATTGTTAGGCATCTCCCAAGGTCTCGTCTGTCATGGCAAAAAATTACGAAAATTCTCCGACCGCCGTCAACTGGCTCTTTGTGCAAGTGGGGGATGGGGCTAGGTAAAAAAGCCTAGGTGCAGTGATTGTGGCACTCGCATGATTTCAAAGGCTGAGTCTTTCCTTTTCTTTCTTTTCTTTTCTTTTTCTTTTATTTTATCTCTTTTTTTTTCTTCTTCTTTTTAAATATATATATAAATAGATAAGCACAATCACCATCATAGATACAAGGGTGCTCTTAGGTTGTACCCCTGTCCTCTTCTAACAATGCATTATGCAGTGGCCTAAGGAATTTGCTCAAAGAGGCATGGCTTTGCATGTAGCTTTTGAGATTAGCCCTAACATTTAGAGGTGTGGTTGACAAAAAGGGGTGTCCACACCTCATAAACCAGCTTCATGTCTTAGACTACCTTCATATAAAAAGAGGGTAACAACGTAGCCCTCATCATTAGCCAACGGACCATGGTGCGACTATTTATTCCCAGGTTGAGATCAAAAAATTGCAAAGGGAGGTGGGCTTTTGCTTTAGTAGAAACCTAATAGTCCTAAGATAATTACATGTTGTGATGAAAGTGGGGTCTAGACAAGATGAGAAATCCTCAAGGAAGCATGTGATTGATAGACAGATGTCTCGTACCTTGAAGATTATGCACTCCTCAAGATTCTCTACATTGGCATTGTAGATTTTGGAAAAGTCATACCTTACATGCTTTTCCCCATTGTAATCCACTCCGTGCCTGCGAGGGTAGGGCATGTAGGTAGGATCATTAGTGTGCTGCAGAATGCCATCCATGCATCAAGGTTTGTATCCCAAATCCTTCTCTGCCACTTGGGATGTGCTTCGTAACCTTGGATCGTCTTAGGAATCTGGTACACCTTGTCCTGCCAATAGTTTGGGACCTCTTGCCTCCATTGAGTGATGACTATGCTCTACTCCTTGACCCATCGATTCGGCCATTTGAACTATGTTGTCCACTACTTCCACTAGTATGACTCGGTCCAAGGCCCGTGGGTAGAGGAGTGATAGCTTGAAGGGCTAGGTTTGGAGTTCTCCTTGCTCCCAAATACTCAAATCCTGGGGCCAATTGATGGGATAGCAATCCTCACATTGTGGCGCAAGCTCTCCAGGAAGCTGTTGGGGTTGTGCTCTAGCTCTCCACTACGCTTGCTCCACCAATTACCATCTTCTTCTCTTAGTTGCAATGATGCACTCTAGGATACTTGGTTGCTTTTTGGATCTTCTTGAGGCACATCTAGCAGTGGTGGGCTAAGCTCTTGGGCTTGTTGCTCTTCTTCTTGTTCCTATTCAAAGTCCGGCCCTTCCTCTATAGGTTGCTCTTGTGGGGTTGGAGCCAAGGGTGGATGCGGCTGCTCCTGCTCTTCAAAACCTAGCTCCTTTAGCTCATCGGTGGAGAGGCTGGCGTACCTCAAATACTAGCATAGTTCTTTCGTTGTTAGGTTGTCGGTGTTGGTTGGAAGAGCACGCTCATGCAAGTCGTACTTCAAGGATATGGTGGTCATCTCTAACTCCCTTCTCAACCTCTCCATAGAATCCTTGCTATCCACTTGCATTATGTGGAGCACTGTTCTTAAGAAGGCTTGCCATTGTGCATTTCAACTTGTTTCTACAGCTTTAGTTCTGGTCTGCCAACACCCGCTTGCATTCTATTATGGCCAAGCACTCGGAAAGTCCTCGACACCCATTCAAAGTTGTGCTCTTCCCACCATTTGGCTCTCTCTTCCAATTCCTCCTTGGCCTTTTCCATACTTTGAGATAGCATCATTACCACCTGTTGTTGTTCATTCCATACTTCTAGCATGTGTGTTTTTTCCATGTTCCGGTGGTTCAGCTACTCCTCGGCTATCTTCTAGGCTTCTAGGCTTGTTGTGCCATGGAGAGTTGCATGGAAACTTGTGAGAGCCTTTTAGATATATCTTTATTCTTCTACGTGTGGGCTTCTTGCCTTCCTTTATGTCTCTATCTTTTAGATTCAACCATGGTTTTTATCTCTTCCAACTCCTGCTCTAAGTTCTCTAGCTCTTCCTATAGCCCTTGGGTTGCTTCTTCGATGGCTTCTTCTTTATGTTTCTTCAAGCGTTTGACTTCCCTTTCCAGTCTCTCCTATTCTTTCAATCCTAGGGCAGCCCCCTTCTTCAAGTTTTCTATTTCTTCTTGATATCTTCGTTCCCTCTCTTCGCTTGTTGCCTCTAGCTCCTCTGTGGCATCCATTACATTTTTCATATCTCCTTGCAGCTCTTCATATAACTTTTCCAGCTCATTGATATGTTGTTGCATCCTTAGGCTCTATTTCTCCTCAATCAAAGCCTTGCTTTCCACTTTCCTTCTTCTCCTTCCTTAGCTTTGATTGCTCTTTTGACTTACTTATCTCTTTTTGGTAGCTTGCCGCTTGGTGTGTCTTCTCCAGTAGCTAGAAGGTTGCCATGGCCTCCTTTTCAGCATCCAACTCCACAAGGGTGATTGTCTTTTCTTCTTTGGCCCTTTCCAACTGTAACAATAGCTCCTACACGTATTCGTTGTAATTTACAGACAATGGTAGTGCGGTGGGAGTCTTGGTCGTAGATGCTTCTATTTTTGGCCTTCTCCTTCTCTCTCTCTCCCTCTTTCTCTCCTTCTCTTCTTCTTCTTCTCTCCCTCTTCTTCTCTTCTTCTCTTCTCTCTCCCTCTCCTTCTTCTTCTCTCCTTGTCCTTCTCTTCCTCTTCTTCTCTACTTCTCTTCTCTCTCCCTCTCCTTCTTCTTCTCTCCTTCTCCTTCTCTTTCTCTTCTTCTCTTCTCTCTCCCTCTCCTTCTTCTTCTCTCCTTCTCCTTCTCTTTATCTTCTTCTCTTCTCTCTCCCTCTCCTTCTTCTACTTCTCTGATCACGGGTAAAGTTTCCTGGCGAAACAAGGAGGGGGGGAGGTTTCAGTCAAAGCCCCAGGGGCTACTACTGTTGCTACAGGGAGTAGGTGATGAGCACAAGGGGGGGAGCACAGATGCCTGCCGACATCCAAGGGGGTTCCGTCTACTCACGTTGGAGGGGGGGGAGCTTTCCCTCCCTGCGGACCACCAGGGGGGCCCTTTATAAGGTGAGGAGGGGGAGGCTATATGCCAGGTGGAGGGGCGGGCAGCCATGCTGCCCCCCACTTGGCTACCATGGGGAGGAGGCGATGATCATGACATTGACAGCCCAAATGGCGACGTCGACTACAATCAAGGTAAGTTTTTTTTCTTCTTTTAAAAAAATAAAATAAAATTGATGTTTTCCCTTTCACCGATCTCCCTTACTCTATTAGTAACCTTTCCTACTAACTTATAACTTACTAACCTTACTCAATCAACTAACTCCTTCTAACACAACTAACCCGTACTAACACACACACACACACACACACATGTGTGTGTGTGTGTGTGTGTGTGTGTGTGTGTGTGTGTGTGTGTGTGTGTGTGTGTGTGTGTGTGTGTGTGTGTGTGTGTGTGTGTGTGTGTGTGTGTGTGTGTGTTTTTGAAAAGATCGAGTTCGATCGAGATGAATGCCAATAGATCTTCTCGAGATGGATTTAATCTTCGGGTTTCAACGTAATGTAGGGGACATTACATCCTCTCCCCCTTAGAAGAATTGAGATGTCCTCATCTCGAGAGAAACTGGGGAAGACAAGCACAATTGGGGCTTATAGCCTGTGGGACTCACCATGCATCTGATGTGCTACTCTTAATGTTTCAAGTAGTGCACTCATATTATTTGAATTAACCATAGGTACAAGAGTAGGATTTATTCTCAATTGTGTTACATGACGACTACGCTTCTAGGAATTTTAGTCCTCCTAATAAGGTTTAGTGGGCTCTGGATCTTTGTCTTCATCTGATCCGTCTATATATCCATAAATTGCACCTGTGTAGCTTCGTTTTCTTGGAGGCTCAAAGTCTTATGGGCTTAGATCAGGGCAATCTACCTTGATGTGTCCTAGCTCCTTACAATGGAAGCATTGATGGTAGGGACATCTCCTACTGATGTGCCCTATCTCTCCGCACGTATGGCATCTCTTATCCTGATCTCCATAGTCATCTTTGCTGCCATTGCCCAATTTGAGTTCTTGGACGATTGGATTTGCTCGAAGTAATGCATCTTGCAAGTCCGTTGGGCACATTGATTCCAATCGAGTGTTTATGGGTGGATTCAACCCAACACAGAATTTTGACACATGTTGTGTCATATCCCTTGGGGATGCATACTTTAGGAGTGAAACAAACTTCGAATAATATGCTTCAAGGGATAATCCTAGCTACTTCAAGCCATAGAATTCATTCATCTTTTGTGTGCGGTAGGCAAGTGGTAGATACCTCCCTCGCATAGCTTCTTTAAGATTATCCCAAGTGACTGTCCCCTCTGAGATCGCTTGGTCTCTGCACCACTGTTTCCACCAAAGTCTCGCTTCGCCTGTAAGCTTAAGTTTGGCGAGCATGGCTTGGTTAGCAGGTGCAATTCCTGCTGCCTCAAAATAGTCCTCCATGGACTCAATCCAAATCTCAGCTTCAGCTTGAACAGTCCTTCCCTTGCCATCAAACTCGGGTGGCTTAATTTGTTTGAGAAGGAACTTCTTCTCTTGCATGTCAGCATTCATGGATGTGAAAGGTGCCTGACAATCAAGCCATACCACTTAGGTTATTTCTATTTAGGATATGTCTATGAACCGAACATTAATCAATCATATATCATTATGAAGTTTTGCTCTGATACCAACTGTAACGTGCCCGCCCCTCAAATTACGGGACACGTCTTAGCAGCCCATTGAGAGATCAATCTAGAAGACGTCGCCTGGCACTCCCAAGGAATGACACGGGGTTTGCCAACTAGGGTCTCTCAAGTCTACCTCGCAACAAAACTTATCCGACCGCTCCCACTAGGATCGACCTGAAGTCTGAGTTCCTAGCAGTCAAATCTTCCTAACAGCCGCTCCACTTTGCGCAGATACAACTGGACCCAAGTAGACTCATACCGCACTTGGCTCAAAGAGAATGGAAAATGAGAGGGATGCATCTCTCAACCTCTTTTCCCATAGGGCATAGTCCCATTCCGATCCCCTAAAACAGAATGAATCAGGATTCTAACCAACATTGTCTAAGGTCATCGTCCGACTTTCCCTAACATTTCTCGTTAACATTTCCTTTGAGGAAAGCTCTCGACTAACCGAGACCACCCTGTCGTGGGATAGACCCATTGATCACATCCACCACGCTTCCCTTGGGGGGTGTTTTAGTTATCATATTACCTACCACATTATGTTTGACACATAAAAGCAGCTTTCTTAATTAACCCGTTAATCACAGGTTCCTTTACGTAATTTAGGAAAAAGCTAGTGTGCTTCCACTTGAGAGATCATCAATCACGTCCTCCAAGATGGACTCAACACCCTTAAGGTGCTACTAAGCCTCTTTCACACAGTCCTTAATCTTCTCTATGGCTTTGAGCTAGCATTTTGGGTTGGGGTACTCCCCCACCCTGGCACTCCCCTTCTCAGCAGTCCTCCTTAGAGCAGATGTCTCTACCTCTATGTCGGTGACTTTCTTTCCTGTGGGCAGTGTCATAGTACTCTCTGTTTTAAGCCCCTTGGCCTTCGTCCTCTTCTTCATTCACCTACAACTCTTTTTTCCTATCAAGGCTGCATCTAGATTGATGGGTCCAGGTAGTGATATCATGGCATGTTTTGTCTCTACCCGAGTCATGATGTGTAACAAGATATATGTTCCCTCTCCATCAAATGTCTCGACTCCAAACAGCCCCAGTGGTACTGATGGCTCGTTTGCCACACTAGAGGGTGGCTTTCATCTAGGGCATTCGGCAAACAAGTGAGTGATTCCACACTTTGGGCATCTAAGATTGACCTTTTCTTGATTAGCATGCTCCCATTCAAGGCTCTACCTCTACCTCTACCACCCTAAGCCTCTATCTCTACCTCTACCTAGCACCATCACCGGTACTGGTCAATAATTCATGAGGATTGGATTGCCCTCTTTGTTGTACGAGATGTAAGGGTTCACATAGGGCTCGTCGTCATTCAATTCCTCCACAAAGTGGACTAGAGCATCGCTCACAGTGAATGGGTTACGAAAGGTCCACATGGCCGAGGTATGCCTATGGGATTTATCTCCATCCTAGGAATGGATGGTTTAGCATCATTAGGTGCTAGGAGAGCCAATGGGGCTCCCCTTCTGAAGAAATTTGGCGGCCTATTCCCTAGGTAAGGCTAGTTGTAAGGTTGCGAGTATGGGAGTTGTCTCGATAGTTTGTAATGCATGGCATCGTGACCAAACCTACTGCAAGGTCGCGGGACCTAAGGTCTTGACACTTAGGTAGCATGTGTTTTCTACAACAATACACACACTGGATGTGTGGACGCATTGGTCTCCTCACCATTTCTTGTAGCCTTGCTATCTACATCTTCATCTCCGCCAGCTCATGGTTCTAGTCAACACTCTTTCCCTTATCATGGCTACTTTGGACCGACCAGATGTGGTTACCCTTTTTGAGGTTCTAGAGAGATAGCCTTGTCTCATTTTGAGCTCCTAAAGCTCCTCTCCTTAAGCTAGTCATTCACTTGAATGGCTTCTTCAAAGACCCTAGTTAGCGTGCCTTGTTGCAAGCTTGAGTTGCATGCCAAGGCCTTGTAGAGTTCCTCACTTAGTATTCTGTTGATGAAGACCGTGGACACCACTCCTTCCGTCGTGGGTCATTCATTTGTCGAGATTCTCTTAAAGAGACTCCTCACATGGGTCACATAATCCTTGATATCCTCCTTATCTCTCTTTTTCACATTCATGCGTCGTACATTCAAATTGTCTGAGTACCCAGCCTCCAAGAATCTCTTAATGAAGAGGTTCTTGAGATGGTTGAAGTCGTTATGTTCTACGACATCTAAGCTAGTGTACCAAGTCCTTCCCTTATCCCCTAAGAATAAACCAAAGGCTTGCAAGTGTTGGGTGAGATTGGTGAGGCCATTGGCCTCACAGACCTGCTCAAACTGCTCTACGAACCTGTAGGGATCATCCTTTGGCTGGTACTTGTCTAAGTACTTAGCAACAACATGGATTTTTTAGCCCTATGAGCAATGAGGTTGCAAGTGTTGCTACGCTCTGCTCTGCAGAGGTGTTGTCTAATAGTCACTTCATAAGAAGCTCGCTCAACATAAGGTCTCCTTTTAGCGCTCTCTCTCTCTATCCACGTCAGGTCCTAATTGATTTTTTTTTTGCTAAGGCTAAGATCTCCCACATTTCTATGTTATGTCGCAAGCTTCTAGGTTGATGTTCCTGATTGTAGGCCACTATGACTTGCAAATCTTTCGGCACTAGTCTCCTCTCGTGTCCATTGTGATATTCTCAGATGGCCTATTATGGTGGTCCATCCAGGTTTGCAAGTCATATTTACTCACCATCTATTGGATTTCATCTAGGAAATCCCCCAAGTCGAGCTCTTTGTTGCGTTTGCAGTTCGTGCTAGTTTATGCCATATCCACGGTCTCTTGTTCCACCAGGGTGTCGATGAGGTTTATTAAATCAGGTAGATTCACTCCTGCAATGATGTTGAACCTTCGATTTTTCTAGCTCTTGTTTCACGTCTTCCTCTTCGTCCTACCACTTAGGGTTCTTGATTACTCATCTAAGTTTTAGGGTCTTCTTCTACTAGTGGGTTTGTTCAATTTCTTAAGTCTAAGTGAGTTTCTTATTATTTGCAAACAATCCTCAATTTACCATCATTGTGT